>NC_089769.1:25726967-25749467 GCF_040412425.1 Macrobrachium rosenbergii
TCTCTCTCTCTCTCTCTCTCTCTCTCTCTCTCTCTCTCTCTCTCTCTCTCTCTCACACACACACACACACACACACATTTAAAGCTAGCAAATTGTCACCAAAAGCAACTGTTAACCCTTTTGAAGCTCCGTTATCTAATGCTTTAACTGTCTTACGTTTACTTGTTCTTTGGACCTTTGTTGCATACTGTAGTTTGCCGTTTTTGAACTGACGTAAGGACACCAGATACAGCTGGATAGCTGAAAATCCCTTTGAGAAGATGGGTTTCACTCAATAATGTACTGTAAGGATGGTATTATCGTTCTTATCCATTATTTTTCATCTCCTTCATTGATCACATTATTGTTTGACAGTGTGCCTGTTTGTATTAATCTTAGACCTTTTTGCTTATTTAGGATCTGTTCATAATAACTGTTTCAGCAATTTATATTCCAACAGGTCTTCTTTAGTCGCAACTGCTTATGCTTGCTTGTCGCTGTTCAAAATGAGGAATCTTTTGATCTCATTCCTGTTGATTTCAGTTTTGTTTCTGAACCCTTTTAATAACTTACGTCAAGAGTTCGTGGTCTTAATGTAGAGTTGTGGCACATTTCAAATACAGGAGAATCTAGAAAGATTTCTTATATCTCATCGATCTGTTTAATTAAAAAACTGATAACTGGAAATCTATATAAATCTCCAATACTTACCGAAATATACTCAATAAAATTCTGTCATTATAATAGTAAAATGAGATGAAATTAAAAAGGTGGTATGTGTACCATACGGAATGAACGACAGAATCTGCTGTATGAATAAAGGAAAACATTTCCACATGAACGCATCTTCGTCCAAAAACACGTAACTACTCGGACTAACACAAATGTATTTTCCTCTTAGACTGTATTTCAGTATTTTGTGGTTAGTACTTACTAGGTTTCGTTATAAATTTCTATAAGGTATGAATGTCATATACTTGAATACAATATGCAACCTAATTAGAAGCCTACATCATTCAATACAGATTCCTAAATGGAAGGAATAATTAATAAAGAAAAGGGATAAAGCCAGGATTAGTTGCTTAGGTTGGTTTAACAAGTGAGCAAAACAGCAGAGGTATAGAGGTATGCTTTTAACAATCTCTCTCTCTCTCTCTCTCTCTCTCTCTCTCTCTCTCTCTCTCTCTCTCTCTCTCTCTCTCTCTCTCTCTCTCATTATACTGTAATGTCTGCAAGCTGTCCCTTGAAGTGAACAGAGACTGAATTCTCTCAGGGATGTTTTTAGCCCGAGAATTATCAGGTGCCACTTTTAGATGACATGCTAATGTTAGTGGCTGCTGTAAAATCCACGACAGTGATAGTGAACTAGGATGGCCGTAGAGAGGCGGGAAGAACTGACAACACACTCGTCCTCACTGAAATGACCTGAGACCTAAAAATACACTAATGTATTGGTCATTTAAGAGCAGCTTATCTATGGATTATCTTGTGTGACAATTCAGGTATGAAAGCCGTGCTATATATGATCTACTAACACATGAAATATCATGCAGTTCCGCATATTCATATGTCAAATTCCTCCATTTTTCTCCTAATTCATCGGCAAATGTACTGTTCATGTTAGCAGACACACTGACATATCAATGGTAATCTGCTTTTATATTTAGCAATTACGAACACAGTGCTCTTTTTTTCAGTCAGGTTTGAAAACATCATGGTTGGATTTAAGGATAAACTTGTCCAAGGCATCTCAAACCCAGCATCTGTATCCGGGACAGGGATGATATAGTTACCAGCATCTGCAGTGATCAAAAATTTTCATTTATCAGCTGCTCTGATGGGTTTTGAATTTATGAAAAATCTGATGGCTTGATAAAAGTAAGGAAAATCATTTCATTTCAAAGATTTTTGCTCTGGTTGTCTCTTAAAAAGTCTGCAGCTCTATATATATATGCATACATATACATATATATATATATATATATATATATATATATATATATATATATATATATATATATATATATATATATATACACATATAGAGTATGTATATATATATATATATATATATATATATATATATATATATATATATATATATATATATATATATATATATATATATATATATATATATATATCAAGCTAAGAGTATCATTTACTATCGAATTCCCTATATCTAGAGAATAACTTACAGCTAAGTGCCTCTGCGCCGGCTAGGAACCATATAGTCTCTCTTGATAGCCGGGTGGTCAAGGTCACTGCTTATCGTTGTTTCTAAACCATACCATAGTTTGAATTCTGGCCTTTGCACAAGCACTAATCAGTTATAACTCTCCTTGGGCGTAAATTATTCCCAATGTAGCCTATATACTTTCTGTTCGCAGAAGAGGTCTTTGCATTTAAAAGAAAAGGTACAAGTCACAGGCACAATTAATTTGCAACGTGAGTCCACTTTTTGCTTGAACACTTCCCATATATGCATTACCTTACGATTGTTGGACGCAGTACCACGAATTTCACTATGAAGTCTTCTTTTAAATAGTATAATTCTATGTCCCGACAAATCTGCTTGATGAACAATGCAAGCTCATCCACCTGAAAATAAGGATTAGATTCTTTTATTGAAGAACAGGATGAGTCATGATAAATGCCATTGAGAGCCATGAGATTGGAATATTAATTAAGAGACTGAATGAACTCGAATGCTCATTAATTCTCAAAATACGGTGCCTTTGATTTAATGTGGGAGGTCTGTATGTCACTGGAAATCATTTCAGTGCTCATTGACAGGAAAGCTGCTAGAGTTTCATGACTTCCTTTTGGCATGCGAAAAAAACTGAGGTCTCGCACTAACATATTAAATGGAATTTCGAAGCATCATGAATTTCGGTATTAAAATATTCTTTGGATATATGATTTAATATTCAAAGTGATAATATTATTATTAATGATATCATTCATAATCTTGATACAATAATGTGAACTAAAGTAAATGGCATTGCTTTAATGTTGTAAATTTGCGCCGAAGAGAATGAGTTAAATGAAAATTTGAACATATAGAAAAGTATAGGAGTGAAATTCATCAAATATGGGTAAAATGAAAAACGGATATGCGATTATCATCCTCAATAAAATGAATAAGCTTGAAGAACAGCAGTATATCCCATCGTATCATAAGAGATATAGAATACAGTAAGAATAATTGTCGCATTCCTTCTCTAAGAATTGGAAGTTTGTTTACGCCGATTTCCTTCTTAATAAAATAACGCAACTTCAGGTAAGTTTCTCCAAGCAATAAGACTTTCGAGATGATTTGGAAATCACGTAGGAGAAAGATATTGGCAATATGAGATTTTCATCGTCAACAGCCGTCGTCTGAACTCAGAATTTATCCGTTGAACATTACTGTGTTATCCTACATTTATTCGAAGGCAAAATTTAAACATCCGTCAATGTTTGTTTTCGTAAAGTTTGGTATCTATATTGATAACAGGGTAGTCACTCCAAGCAAAAATTCAGTAGGAGACTTTAATTTCAACTAGAAAATCGAAACACAAATGAAACTTTAGATATAGGGAAATTCATGGGCTTTCTGAAAGCATTGAGAAATCATTCAGCATACCTCCTTTCAGCGCATGAGTGAGTTCGTAATTTGGAAAAGTTCAAACCCTTCGCAAGCTATTGTATTTATAAAAATTATTACGAACAAAATATGATATTCGTTGGAAGCTTCCCACCATGTAAGGAAGCCTGGTGCATCAAAAATTAATGTAAATTGTTGACTACTGACTTTGAATATTTTCAGAAACCTGAGTAGGCATTATATGGTGAAGTAGATCCGCTGATCTCGGCCCCAAGTATGAAATTGTGGCCTGTTGAAAGAGTACAAATAATTCTAAATAACTAATTAGTTCACAATAAAAAGTTGCATGTACAAGCAAACTTGACAAGGTGTTAACAAGATCTTGAAAGAATTAAGAAAATAATTCATTGTAGTTACAAAATTGTAGTTTAAAATTCAGCTATAATTATATACTTCTATTTTAATGGGAGCGAGTTATGAAATGTCATTCTCTGTGTACATTAGTCACATTAGTAGAGAAATAATACCGGATTGCTGACTGCACAAATTGCTTTTACTTGAAATGGTTTGTTGTGAGAAACACTCTAATATTCTGATGCTATTTTTCCTTCAGTGGTATGTACCTATCCTGCGGCCATATGTTAGTAATGAAGTCGGAATGATATTTTTCTGCCGGACAGCTGTCCAACTATAGTAATCCCTGAATTGAAACGTGTTAGATAAAAGCAAATTTTCAATTAAAATTTGAAAATTGAGATTTTGGAGTATGACCACTCACCTGAAAAGGCGTTATGAGAGCCAACGCTTTAAATGCGTTGTCCAGCAATCAACAATTGAATACTGTATATAAGTGGCAAATAGAGAAAATTGTCGTTGCTGGTTAGAGGCTTTAGCTCTAGTAAAGACGAAGAAAAACCTGAAGGAAACATGACTGTACCAAACATACGCACGAAATGCTTACCTGACGAGAATCAGACATCGACATATACATTATTTCTAAATTTCAGTTATTCGTCAAACAAGATTCAATAGAAAGGTATCCACTTTGAAAGCATTACATAAGGTAATGAATGACTCTTCAGTAACAACGTTATTGTAAAAGACCCACCTCATCATTCACTGCGCTTGGAATATTTACTAAGACTAAGATTGGTAGGATGGGATCTATTATAAATGCGAACAAGAGATATTGCACAACGTCGTCTTCGTTCCCCCAGCCAAACGAAAGAAGTAGGCGCAATCTATGACCGAGGCGATGGTGAAGAATAAGGCTGTTGAGATGGGAATGCTCACGTACTCGTGCAACGTCGTTTGGAAGTCGTGCACTTTTGACAGAAGATATCGACTAGTGTCCCGATATCCCTTCTATCCGAAGAAGATGTGCCGCTCCCAGTGCATGGTGACTCCCCCCTGCTGATGAACGGACCCATATCACGTCTTTTCGTTTCCAAAGAGAGTTGATTTCGACTGCGGAACGAAGATTGATACTGAGTTCCGAGATGCTTTTGCTTGTTGATGTTTGACGTAAGTAGTCTTCCTCAACAGTATGAATGATTTTGTGAAAGCTCTCGCTTTCATGCAATTGACTTCATTTTATTAGCCTCTTGATTATCTGTGTATGTCGAGTGTATAAGTGACAAAGATGCCGAGTGGAAATACATTGTACACGATTTACGAATAGACCAAAAATTGTTAAAAGGTTTCATTCAAGCTGTTTTATCTTCGGTGTCCTGCATATCCCAGGGCTGAAATTATCGTTACCCATTCCTCTCTCTCTCTCTCTCTCTCTCTCTCTCTCTCTCTCTCTCTCTCTCTCTCTTTCAAATGGCTGTTGTAACAAGTTAAGAAAGAAACAACCACTGTTACAGTCTATATGCATGAAATCGTTTATACTTCTGTGTTGTTCTTGTGGTAGTTGATACGTAATCCAGTCCTTGGTTACCAGTTATAGTTGAATAACAAAATGTCAAGAAAATAGAGATACACAATAAAGAGACAGTGAACAAAACGTGATGATTGCAGTATATGACTTTTAAGTACAAGTTCCTTGAACTAATAGCAGAGTGGTATGTCAAGTTAGCGAAGGCTTCAATGGTAGAATTACTTTTCAAGACATGATAGCTATAAAGATTACCACAACATTGTGCACCCATGACGATAAGTGGAATTCAGATTCAGTTTCCAGCATATCAAAGGAATTCATGCGTTGTTTGCACAGCCTTATTGCTTGTATTTGATTTTCAGAATCCAGAAATAACATTAGATGGCACCAGCATGCATTTTTTTTATTATTTCTCCGCTCGACGACTGAAGATTACATAGAAAAACCAAAACTAAATAATAACTAACATTATAATATTTGTTCAAACGGTGGCTAAATATTTCATAAGGTACAGTACCCGTTATGCATTTGGTACACATCGCGGTGAGCTAAAGATAAGGAGACAATTGGCAACGCCACGAAGTAGCACCTAATGCCACAGTGCAGAGCAAACACGAAGGTGTTGGCAACGCTGCCTATGGAACCAAAGTCGCTAAACAATCAAAGAACGTTTGTCAAATGAGAGTAGTGATAACTGAGGAACTTTTTCTGTGCACAATGCATAATACACCTAAGTTAGAAACACTATATTCTCATAAATAAAGTAATGGAAATATTTCTATCGTAACGTAGCTATACTTATTCTCTCTCTCTCTCTCTCTCTCTCTCTCTCTCTCTCTCTCTCTCTCTCTCTCTCTCTCTCTCAGGGCGTCATTTTGGGGGGCTGGGGCGGGCAACTGCTCCCCAAGACTCAAGTTGCCCCTGCTCACCCCCCCCCCCAAGCCCCCAGAAGTAACAGCAGTTGGTTTTCCATTATTCCTACCGAAATTCAAATGTGTCATCACATTAGGTTATATCTATCTATCTATTTATTTATCTATTTTATGTGCTTCAGAAAGCACATAAAATGACTCAAAATAAAAAAAAAAACCAGCTGATTAGACTCGCTTCGCTCGCCAAACCGTCTTTGCCCACCCCCACCCCCAACAAAAATCTGAAATGAAATCTCTCTCTCTCTCTCTCTCTCTCTCTCTCTCTCTCTCTCTCTCTCTTTCTGCACAACTTTTTTTGGAATAAGCGTATTCCTTTCTTCCTTTGCTGGGTTGACCCCTTTCGGTATGCCATTCCTTTGATAGTTAGTTCTTGTTACTACTGAATCAGTTTCTTTGGGTGTGCCATTGTCATATTGATATTGTTGTCATATTAATATCAAATTGAGGGAAGTAATCCATGCGATGATGAGACAATATATTGATGATGAAATACCGTTTCTGTTGATTTAGTCCCTACGAAGATATCACTTTAGTTCCACCGGCAGCGTTGCCAAACCTTCGTGTTTGCTCTACACCGGGGAATTAGCATCTACTTCGTGGAGTTGCCTGTCGTCTCCGTAACCTAAGCTCACGGCGAAGTGGAGCAAAATACATGACGGGAACTGTACAACAATCCAACAAAGTACCCTGCTGTAGGCATGCTAAGCTTACTCTTTTAAGTTCAAAATCTTAGTTCTGAAAAATGTAGAGCCTCAGGAACTTACATTATTGCACGACAACGTATCCTGTGTGGACAGTTAGAGAAAAAGGTGTGTATTGATTTCACGGGTAATGTTTGTAGTGGCAGGCACTACTAATAAAATGCTTTTTTGGAAACAAATGAATAAATGACCATGAAGGTCACTGACAGCATTATCGCTTCAACAGATTCCAGTTATAGCAAAATGACCTGATAAAAAACGAATATCGACCAGTGTTCACCCTTGCTAGATATAATCGCTGTCATTTTCCCAGAGCTTTGATCCCAATAAGATACCAACACCTGAATAGAACCCGTGTGTGAAGCAGACTTATCCGATTATAATTTATATCAAACTCAATGACCACGAAATACTGTGGATGCTCTGAACTCCATCCGATAGGAATGTGAAACTCTAGTGTGATGCAAAAGAAAAACACACGCGATTTATTCTAAAATTCAAATAACATCTGCAAACAGTGAATTGCATTCTGTCCCTGGAGAAGCGTCAATCAGCTTTACGACCATTTTGCGGGGACCCCATACTCATGGGGCCCCAGTTACATTCGACAGAGCTAATTTTAATAAGAATTTCTCAGGGACACTCATAAACATCTGGCCTACTCGTTCTCTTGTGTTTTCTTATATGTTAGAGTACTTCTTTCATTTGCACACTTAAAAACACATAAGGATAAATACATACATATATATGTATATATATATATATATATATATATATATATATATATATATATATATATATATGTGTGTGTGTGTGTGTGTGTGTGTGTGTGTGTGTGTGTGTAATTGTAATAGCCACATTGCCCTCTTAACTTCTCGAATTCTTCGTACTTTTTAGATACGCTCGTCGCTACAGAGGCTATGGATCCAAGTGCAGGATATTTAAAGCGGTTATGATGTCCGGTGGCAGGAAACGAACCCACGGTACCATAATCACGACGTCGTGATGATGGTAGCCCGGGTTCGTTTCCTGCTACCGGACATCATAAGTCCGTCAAATTTCTTGTACTTGGATGGCTTATCCAAAAAGCGCGAAGATAAGAGGGCATTGTGGCTATTACAGTTACATATGTATCTGGTAAAAAGTATATTCTAGTATATTCTATATGTATGTATATATGTATATATATATATATATATATATATATATATATATATATATATATATATATATATATATATATATAGTATATATAAATATGTATATATAGACATATATATATATATATATATATATATATATATATATATATATATATATATATGTATGTATGTGTGTGTGAGTGTGTACAGTATATATACATATATATTCAGTATGTATATATATATATATATATATATATATATATATATATGTATGTATAGATATATAGATATAGATATATTGGATAGGATGGTGAGGTAAAAAACCCAAGGTACATTTCATAAAGGGTCCAACCATGGATACGATGAAATTATTATTTGCCAAATTTCATCCAAACGTTTTGCAAATCTTATTTACAGTACGTCTAAGAATCTACAAACGCTTGGGACCGTATCCTGATAGGGGAAGAGGGCATGCTCAACATGATAGATTTTCCAAGAAAGGCAACTATGTTCCCGAGGGTGACGTGCAGGAGCGACTGGACCACAACGGTGGCGATTCTGGTTTCCAACTTTTGTCCTGAGCAAACATTTTGGTACTCTTGATGCCAGGTTTATTCCCCGAAACCCACAGACTAATGGTTCTCACTTCCGGTTTAAGGACTGCCTAAGTCCTTACGTGATGTCTAGTGTGAGTTATAAATATGCATGTCCTGGACATAATTCAGGGACATATGTAGGAGACGCCAGACATCTACTCAAAATGCATGTTGACTCCCATAGGAGGGTTAGATACTGTATGGGGTCTAGACCCTCCAGCTATCTAATATATTATAGACAGTCATTCCAAAACATGTGCATGGAATAAAAAAGTAAAATTTTACTATTATTGTCCAAACCCCTCGAGATTAGGTTGGTGTTTTCAGAATTGAATGCACAGTTCTCCTCATCACATGTTTTTATCTTGATGTTTGATGTTTACCGTGCACCTTCCTTTGTTGTTGTTTCCAATTCTGTTCTGTACTTTGCAGCAGCAGGTTAGCTCGTTTCGCTGGTGAATAGTACATTTGTTATATCGCAGCTAAAAACTATTTCAGGAGTCTGTGGTCTATATCTTAGGAACTTTATGTCATTGTAGTGAATCTTTTATAAGTTTCACGTGTATTTTATTGTCCTTATTTGTCTGCTTATTGTGGCTATTAATTTAATTTGTTAGCTTTTCCTATCTGTCTATATATATATATATATATATATATATATATATATATATATATATATATATATATATATATGTATGTATATATATGTATGTGTGTGTGTGTGTTAATTTCATGATATACATCTCTATCAGCCATTCAAAAGCAAAAAACATAATGAAGTGTAATGACCCATTTGTTTTTGCCAATAGCTCAAAAGTTTACAAAAACGCAAGTGCTCACCTACCCACACACTGTCTACCAATCATTATTGTACTAATAATGTATCTGTCCCAGCCAATTAAAAGCAATAAACAAAGGGCTGTATAACAACTTGTCAAATGATAAAGTGCTTTTAAACCAACAACAGTTGTAAAAGCTCTAAAGAAGTCAAACACCCAACTATCCCTCCCCACTCATCTCACAAAGTCTTCCCCTCCCCTCTAAAAATATTTCCCTGACCTACCATCCCCTACTGTAACACTTTGTCAGCCTCCTTATGACTGTAAGCAGCGTTGCCAACGCTCCTTTCCACTCGTACAGTGCTTCCAGCCGCCCAAGCATTTTTTTTTTCTTTGTTTTACTTTTATGAATTGTAGTGTATTTTATAGGTATATTGCGGTTCTGGGGTTCCTCTGGGTAATGATGAGTTCCCAGTCTCACCGTAAATACCTGTGCTTTTTATTCTTGTTCTTTAGTGTTAAATTGTGAACACGTGAGTTTGATGCTTATCACCTTGTTGGTGTTCTTTGATTTCATTGTTCCTCTTCTAGAGTAAAACAGTGATCATCCTTGTTATATGTTGATTGGATTTCATGTATGAAATATTTTATTGTCTTCCTTTTCCATGATAATTCTGTATTGTTATTACTGCTTTTATTTTCAATTCAGTTATTACCATTATTATGTATTATGTTTTATTCGATCAATGTGTGTCATGTTCATCCTTTTTTTTTTCATTTAAAATTATTTTTATTTCCTTGCACATGATTTCTATAAGTGATTTACAATATTTTGTTAAGATCTGGGCGTCTTCTGATTTATCCAGCGATCATGGAATAATTCCCGTGCTGTTTAGTGTTGTTAAATCTAGTAAAAGTGAAGTTGATGAGTTTTGTAATTTTTGTAAATAAATAGGTTTAAGTAAAAATTCAGTGAAGTCATTTTAAGTCCTTGGAGGTCCTCCATTTGAAAGTAAAGGTGTAATATAAAACAGGGCGTGACCTGAATCCTGCCTCTAATAATAAGTAAAAATGTAAGTGAGGGAGTTAATCCAAGCACCACAAGTTCCGCCTGAGCCAAGTAAGTGACCACTACTGACTTTGTAATTCTATGTTTAAAAGAGGAACGAAAGGGAATAGAGTCACTGTTGCGGGATGTAAAGGGAACGCCTTTGAATTGGTCATTTCCATCACAAAGGGTAGAATGAACATGCACACTTGCTGAACCCGTAGATACTTTCGCTCTACTTCTTAAGCTTCCTCACTATCATTCCTTGAAAGTGCAGTGAAGTTAAATATCCCAGGCGTGAGATCACCCTCTCACATCACGATACACACACACACAGACATATTATATATATATATATATATATATATATATATATATATATATATATATATATATATATATATATATGTGTGTGTGTGTGTGTGTGTGTGTGTGTGTGTGTGTGTGTGTGTGTGTGTGTGTGTGTGTGTGCGCGCGCGTGCATGTTCATGTCATTATTACTTTAAAGGAATTTTTTCACAAGGTGCCCTTCCCCGAATGTCAAAAAGATCAGCCATTTTCCTTACGCAAACCTCGACACAGGAGTAGCCGGCAAGGAAAGCGGAATTCGAATCGCGAAAATGAATGACGCTTTGGCCCAGTATACTGTATATAAATAATGGCAGTCAGTCCAGTCAGCGCTGTGGACTAAAGCAATTACAACTCCGCCGCCGCCGTCTGGTGTAATATGAACCACGGCTATATGCGCACGGAGCAGATTAGGCAATATATCCGGATTACGGTAAGCTCTAAATTTCAATTAATTTTTCAATTTCCAGTCGCCGTGAAATCGTTTAATAAAATCATCACTCAGATATTTCCTCAATTTTTGTTCCGTCCGATCCCTTATGCATTTACAATCATTTCATAAATGTTGGTGGAAACTATTCATTGGCGGCGTGCGATTGTGTAACAGAAATCCATAGCGGATGTAAATAAAGTCAGAATATGTTTATCCGGATTTTTGTTCGAATAAGCCGGTGGAAATGACTTTGCTGCCACCGACGCGCTCTGTTCATCCTTGCTTTTATCAGAGAGGCAAATTTACGGATTCTATTTTTGATTTTCGTTTATTTAGGATTCTACATATTTTGATTTTTCAGTTACTGATCTATAGCTTCCCGACTTTCTCATCTCTCTTTCATATTTCATTTTTCTGTCGTCTCTTGTGTCCTCTTTGGCTGTTGCCTGCGATCAATTTCATTTTTGCCCCTCAGTTCCAAAGCATCTCGTCAGATCTCACTTCTATCACCTCAGCTTTCACAACTTTTATTAAAATCGTACCTAATGCAATTCTCACTCTAATAAAGGTTATCCAAATAATACTTATATGTAGTTTACAGATTAGCCTTAAGAAATTTGCTATATGCATTTTGAAAAAAAGGGGGGGGGCTTCTGGGTTTATTATATACACGGAATAATTTGTTACCTAAAATGCATATATATATATATATATATATATATATATATATATATATATATATATATATATATATATATATATATATATATATATATATATATATATATATATATATATATACTCACGTATTTATAAAATTCGTCCCTTCAGCCCGTTAGCTAGGAAATCAAATTTAATGGCAGCTGGAGGAGACTCCACTAATGGAGGGGTGAACTTCTGTAGGCCTACCCCCATATCGCCTGATTTGGGGGAACCATACCAACCTCTTAGCCCCAGCATCGTACAATTTTGGCGTGGGGGGAGAAAGCTGTTAGGGACAGAAGGGCTAAGTAGGACTGTAACTGGGCTGCTATGCTGACCCTAGTAGCCTTAGCCATAAGACCTATTTCAATGCGACCTTTCTGCTGGCTGAGATTGCTATTCCAGATTGACCAACGTCTTCGTGCCCCATGCTGGAGACACATCACGCCCTGCCTGGACACACACACACTCGTCAAGTAGGACCATAGTCACACGTAGTACATGCAGTCCTGTTGCTATCCACACTGGCAAGGTGAGACTTCTGTGGCCGAAATTCGTCTTTTGCAAGCGAGCTCCATGCACAGATGCAATAAGGTACGTCTGAAGTAGCAACTGACTGCCACTTATCTTTTTCGTCTCGTGAATTTCTCTCCATCTTCAGTATTTCCTACTTTTCATTCTCCTAAAACAAAGCCTCTTTACTTCCCACAGCCTAGCGTGCACATTTAGCCCTCATGACATGTCCCAAGTCAAATTAAATTAATTCAGTGATAATAATTAGAGCATTCTCACCATAGTGTTACCATGTGAAATCAAATCTAATTTATAAATTCCTCCATCGCACATGTAAGAGAAAGTCATTTGATTTGAATGCTAACCTGTAATTCTCTTCCAGAATCCTGTTATCTGGCTCTTCAAGTGGTCTGCCCTGCCCCCGCCCGTGTAAACCAAATAGCGATAGACATTTAACTGCCATCTTGCCATGTGCATGAGTCTTCTGATTCAGCAGTCCAGGGGCACTAGACACAGTTCCCCTATGCAAATCCAGTTGCGTTAACCACCAAAAATCATTCAACCAGTCACAACCACAGAGTTTCATTTGTGTGTCAAACTATTTCAGGGCTGAAGCCCTTTCAGATTCAGTTATTTGCTATGCATTGTCTAGCTGTTATTGAACATTGTGTGTACTTGCTTGCTGCTCAGTCAGCTCTTTCATATTAATTTCCTGATTGCTCCTTTTGTAAATAAAGTCACTTTAAAGTTGTTGACTGGGTTTTAAAAGGCAACCTCCACTTCTCTGTTTACTTAGATGTGATATCAAGGTAAGTCAGTCCATTCATTACATTTATTGATTATACTCTGAGTGCTATGTGTTGGCCGTTAAGGCAGTTGACAAACAAATCCATTTTTATTCTTCTAACTAGCCTCAGAATATAAAGTATATATATATATATATATATATATATATATATATATATATATATATATATATATATATATATATATATATATATATATATATATATATATATATATATATATATATATATATATATATATATATATATATATATATACTGTATATATATATATATATATATATATATATATATATATATATGTATTTATAATTGTGATAGCCACAATACCCTCTTAACTTCTCGAATTCTTCGTGCTTTTTTGGAGAAGCTTGTCACTACAAAGCCTTAAGATCCAAGTGCAAGAAATTGAAGTGGTTGTGATGTCCGGTAGTGGGAAGCGAACCCACATCACCATAATCACAAGGAGGTCACATTGGCTAAATGCCATCACGAAAGATAATGCCTACCCATTGCCCTCAATCGAAGAGCTGCTGATCAAAGTAAGAGAAAGTAAGTTTTTTACGACACTGGTTTTAAAGTCAGGGTATCATCAACTTCCCTTAAGATGAAAGCAGTAAAGAGAAAATATCTTTTATAGCAAATGATCAGTTATTTGAACATAATTTTCTCCCTTTTGGATTCAAGAATGCTCCTGCCCATTTTTCACGTGTTATGATGTCCATACTAACTTTGTGGTGCACTTGTGTATTTGGACAACATAACTGTAGTAGCACTACAGCAGGTGAGCATGCAGCAAATCTTATTCAAGAGCTGGAAGCTTTAAAGCATCATAGGATGAAAATTAATTCAGACAAGTGCAAGTTCTTCTGATGTGAAGTGGAATTTTTGGGGCACATAGTGACATCTGAAGGCCTTAAGCCTTGTACTGATAAAGTAGCAGCAGTTAAAGAATTTCCACAGCCAAAAAACGCCAAAGAAGTAGCCAGCTTTCTCAGGCTCACAGGTTATTACCATAATTTTATCAAAGGTTTTGGACAAATAGTGCGACCACCAGATTCATTAAGAAAGTGACCCGATTTCCAGTGGGAAGAGGAAGAGGAAGTTGCTTTTCAGAAATTGAAGGATGCACTCACGATTAATGAAGTGTTGGCTTATCCAGAGTTTGATTGGCCATTTATAGTAACAACCGATGTGAGTCAGATTGCAATTGGAGGAATAATTTCTCATGTTGATGATGAAGGAAATGAAAAACTGGTTTGTTTTGCATCACAAGTGTTAAGGGGGCAGAAACGAGATACAGTACCTCTGTTAGAGAGGCATTGGTAATTCTATTGGTGCTGGAGATACTGCTATTTTTGGATGGGGCATAAGGTCAAAATAAACACAGATCATTGCCCATTGAGAGATTTATTCAAGAAAGGGGAGTTAACTACTCAACACGTTCGATGGATTGAGCGGCTGTTAGAGTTTGACATTCTTGTGACCGAACATATAGCGGGATAAACAAATAAAATAGCCGATGCTCTCTCAAGGAGCGCCATAGATGCAATAACAACTTGAGCTGCAAAGACGAGGGAACAACAACATATCCAGTCAAGTAGCTTAAGTACACAGGTGGGTGGAGCACACAGAAAATGGGAGAATCTCGGCGACTCAAGAGAGAGAGAGGTTTTGAGTGAAAACAGCTGTGATAATGCAAGTGGGAAGGTCCCCAGGGGATACTCAGCGTGCATGCCCCGTGAGTGAATGTATAGTTGATTTGTGTGGCTGGAGTGTGGGAGAGCTGATACCTTGTGGTAGGGGTGTAAGAATACTACCACCGTAGGTCTTGCGTGTCGTAAAAGGCGACTAGAAGGACAGCTGCCGCCTTGCAGTTACACTTTTTAGTAAAAGGCTAGGCCCACAGCTGGAAACTGCTGCCTTGCAGGTGGACTTTTTAGTCAAAGGCGAGGCCCACAGTCAATAACTGTGGTTGATGACAGCAAAGGCATGCGGTCATAAAAACCCCTTTGCCGAACAATGAACCATGCCAGATGTTGTAAGAAATATGAATCCGCCTAGGGCGTCCCCTGTAAGTGACTCACATCAGAATCCTCCTACTGGTATGATAAATGGACGAGGGGTACCGCAGGGTTTACGACTGCGGCCAGCGAAGTTAGTGAAAGAGTGGAAGATTAGAGCAGGTACGTGGAATGTTGGTACTCTAACAGGAAGACTGAGGGCGATAGCAGATGTGATGGAGAGGAGGAGGATAGATTTCTTGTGTGTGCAGGAGACTAGGTGGAAAGGGAGTGGAACTAGGGAGATAGGAAATGGGTATAAGCTTTATTACAGCGGATCACGAGAGGGAAGAAATGGAGTTGGAATTATAGTAAGTAACAACTGGAAGGAAAAAGTGGTAGAAGTAAAGAGAGTAAATGATAGGCTTTTAAAGATTCCAATAATAACAGGGGACAAAGTAGTAAATATACGGCAAGAGAAAGAATTATTTAGGCAAGAGTTTGAGGATGCCATTAGTACAGTGAGGGAGGAGGAGAAACTAATAATAGGAGCTGATATGAATGGCAGGGTGGGAAAGAGAAGAGATGGGTATGAAGAGGTACACAGAGGCCATGGGTTTGGAATTAGAAATGAAGATGTGGATTATATATTGGCGATGGCTGAGAGTTTTGAATTGGCGTGTATGAACACGTGGTTTCAGAAGTAGGATAAGTACTTGATAATGTATGAAAGTGGAAAAATGCAAAGCCAAATAAATTACATCCTGGTTAGAGGAGCCGACAAAAGCAATGTGGTGAACTGCGAAGTGATCTTTAGAGAAGCATGTGTTAAACAACATAGGTTGGTGGTGATGGATTTGAAAGTGAGAGGGACGAAACCCAAAAAAGAGAAAAGAGATCAAGAACTAAGATTTGGGAATTTAAAGGAGAAAAGGGGAGCAATTTAGGAGGGCTCTGAGAGGGAGATGGCAGGAAAGGGGGAACATAGAAGTTGGACAGGTTAACGAGTTGAAAATATATGGGCAAACATGAGAGAAATATGTGTGGGGAAGCAGAGGAACTGGTGGGAAGAACCAGCGGATATGGAGTGTCAAGAGGAGAAAAGTGGTGGTGGAATGGAGAGGTGCAAGAATCAATTAAAAGAAAATTAAAAGCATTTAAGGACTGGAAAGTAAGGCATGCACAGGGTGCAGAGGAACGGTACAGAGAAAAGGAAAGAGATGCAGGAAGGAGGGTAGGTATGGCTATTGGAAGGGCAGCAGAGCAGTTGAATGAAAGACTAGGAACAAGAGGAGAAAAGGGTATCTATAAGATTTCAGACTTGGGAAAAAGGCAGAGACAGGATTTGGGTAAACTGGGTGTCATGAAGGGTAGAGATGGAAATATATTGTATAGGGATGAAGACATTAAGAAGAGATGGAGGGAGTATTTTGAACAACTTTTGAATACTGAAAATGAGAGAGAGGAGATGGGGAATCACAGAGGATGGAACCAGTGATGGAGATACAGGATGGAGAAGTGAAGAGAGCATTAAGTAAAATGAAGAATGATAAAGCACCAGGTCCATCAGAGTTCCAAATTGAAATGATCAAATTACTAGGTACAGAGAGGAAGAAATGGATGCTGGATTTATTAAAAGCTATATGGGAAGAGGAAGAAATGCCAGGAGACTGGGAGGAGAATCTAATGGTATACATATACAAGCAGAAGGGAGATGTCATGGAGTGTGGTAAGTACAGAGGAATTAAACTAACAGAGCATGGATTGAAAGTTTTAGAGAGGATACTGGATAAGAGATTAAGAGAAATTGTAAAGATCAGGAAACAGCAGTGTGGTGTGGATTCATAAGAGGAAGAGGGACAGTGGATGCCATCTTCATAGTAAGACAGCTACAGGAAAAGAGGCTTGAGGGAAACCAGGAGCTTTATTGTGCATTTATAGACCTGGAGAAAGCATACGATAGAATCCCAAGAGAAGTGGTGTTTTGGTGTTTGAGGAAGAGGAAAGCCCCAGAAAAGTTGGTTAGGCTGGTCGAGATGACATGTTAAAGAACAAGCACAAAAGTAATAACAGCAGCTGGGGAAACAGAAAACTTTGAAGTTAGTGTTGATTACACCCGGGGTCAGCATTAAGCCCATTTTTGTTTGTACTGGTCATGGATGTGTTGAGTGAAGAGATCAGGAATAAAATGCTGTGGGAGTTGTTGTACGCTGATGATCTGGTGATCACTGCTGAAGATGAGGAGAACCTACAGAGAAGGGTTGGAGAGTGGTAGGAATCTTTAGAGAGGGATGGCTTAAGGGTGAATGTGAATAAAACAGAGGTTTTAGTGAGCATTACAGTAGGGAAGATAGAGACAGAATAGTAATACAAGAAAGAAGAGGCTCGATTATAAAACAGGTGGAAAAGTTTAAATACTTAGGATCTACTGTAAGCCAAGAGGGAGGATGTGAAGCTGAAGTGGACAGTAGGATAAAAGCGGCGTGGGCAAAGTGCAGAGATGTAGCTGGAGTTACATGTGATAAGAAAATGCCAATCAAGCTAAAAGTCAAGATCTACAGCACAGTGATAAGACCAGTGTTAATGTATGGATCAGAAACATGGGCTCTATGGAGAAAAGAGGAAGTAAAGCTTGAGAGAACAGAGATGAGAATGCTGAGGTGGATTATGGGAATATCGCTGCTCGAGAGATCAGAAAATGATGAAATAAGAAAAAGAGCAGGCTTAGTAAAGATAACAGAGGTGATAAGAGAGTCACAATTGAGATGGTACAGGCATGTGTTAATGATGGATGATGAGGGGGGGTGAGGAGGGCTTGGGAAGAACCTGTTAGAGGAAGAAGATCGAGAGGGAGACAGAGAATTAGATTGCAAGATAAGGTGAAGGAAGATATGGAGAGAAGAGGTTTGGTGTGGGACGATGCCCTTAATAGAAGGCAGTGGAGAAGGCACATCAGGCAACGACCCCTTAACGTAGGGATAACGGTGTGAAAGGAGAGTGTGGGAGAGCTGATTGCAGGACAAAAGTCCGAAGCCTGGATTGAACAGAGCAAGGCTTGTGTGAGAGGTACAAGTAGCGAGTTCACGGATTTCTTGCACATGCGAAGATATGTGTTCTTCATTGAAGATGATAACTTATCTTGTAAATACAAGAAGATACCAGGCAATATCCAATCTTGAATGGCTCTTCTTCCTTCTTTGGAAGAGAAAGCCATCCATACAATTCATGTAAGTCCTGTGCAGGACGTGTAGGTAAAGAAAGGTCTCTAAAGGGGGCATGGGAATCATTTATTTTGGTTAGGGATGAAGAAAGATATTGTTAGGTTTATTAATCAGTGCCATGTATGTAACTCCATGAAGAGCCAAAGACATGTTATCCCAAAGGCTCGAGCATGGCCAGTAGTGCCTGTTAAGTTTAACCGAGTGCACATGGACGTACTGGGACCTTTCCCTCCTGGGGACGGCCAGTTCAAGTACATGTCAGTGTTTGTAGACACATTCACACATTACACACACGCACATATGCGATGGAGGATAAAACAGCAGGTTCGGTTGTGAAAGCCTTGTGCTCCTTTGTAATGAGGTTCAGCTGTCCCCGAACTTTGATTAGTGACAATGGATGTGCGTTTGTTAACGAAGTGATCAGGGAATTAACTAAGATCATGAAAACAGATCATTTCACCATAACCTCTTATCGGCCTTCAGTCAATGGGCTAATGGAATCCCATAACTGAGAGGTGACGAATATCTTGAAGTATTTAGTGGGGGACAGTCCGAACCAAGGGGTAGAAATGTTGCCATGGGCAGAATTTGCATTAAATACGGACTATAATAGCTCCATCAGAGATACCCCATTCTTTGTAGTGTGTGGGCAGGATCACATACTGCTGTATACCGCTGTCATGGACCCCCAAACTTTACCATTATACAACATAGAACAATACCGTGTGATGTTTTGTAACTTGACCAGGAGAGTGTTTCAGACCACCCAGAGGTTTTTGTTGAGGGCCAATGAGAAGTACCAGATGAAATACGATCAGCATTTCCACACGAGAAAGTCTGACATACAAATAGGGGACAGAATTTATTTAAGAAGTTTGCAACCAAATGAACACAAGCTTTATAACAAAATACGTCACCGTATCGTCAAGAAGTTGCTACAGCTAATTCCAAAGGTAAAAACGAAGAAGAAACAAACTAATTAATGAGGAAATTCGCATTTGAAAGAATAAAAAAAAAAAAAAGCAAATAGCGTATATGTTGACGCTGGACTTAGCCATTAGCTACTGAACATGTTCTCAGCTGTGAAAATCGAAACTCTACCTATAGAAATTACCAGTATAGATTTTCAACATTTATTTTATCGAGGTAATTAATAATTATGATTAAAACTCAAGTGAATTCTGATGAAAAATGTATGTTATAATGAAAGCAATTCTAATACAGTCAAACACATCTGTTTAATTTTTTTTATTATAGGGTTTGCAGTGGGAAGAGTTTAATGACATCACTAACAGAAAACATGGTGTTTTACTGCCCAAGCTACTGGTGACTCATAAAGCTACTGAGGAAAAGTTGAACAGCACCAGTAAAAACGAAAATTTCATTTGTTTTGTCTCTGTTTGTATGTCTATCACGGGGTATGGGTTTGATTTAGAGTTATAAACTTCCTGGGGTGACATAGGGGCCGAGTGCAAAATTTTGTCTGGGTCTGTCAAGCAGTTCGGATTTCTATAACATCCAAACAGATCAAACAGCATACAAACATTCACTTTTTATATTTATATATATATATATATATATATATATATATATATATATATATATATATATATATATATATATATATATATTTATATATATATATATATATATATATATATATATATATATATATATATATATATATATACATTATACATATATATACATACATACATATATATATATATATATATATATATATATATATATATATATATATATATATATATATATATATATATATATATATATATATATATATATATATATATATATATAGATATATATATATATATATATATATATATATATATATATATATATATATATATATATATATATATATATATATATGAATATATATATGATATGGGAGACAGGGTCAAGGTCACTGCCAAAAAAGCCTCACCCGAATGCCACAGACAAGAAATTGATAAGTTTATTACTAATATAAGAACTAGAAGTTGATTGTAACACTAATGCACCAACCCAATCTCCCATCGTGTCTGGTTGTGAAAGGTCTCGGTCCCTTCTTCAGTCCTTACCACCCTCTCCATCCCATTATCCTCTTGATATCATATTCCTTTCCTCAAACAAACCATCCTATTCCCCTTCGTCCTTGGCGCTCCACTTGGTAACGCCATTTAAAACTTGTTGTGAAATACGTGCTAATTTACGTAAATCCACTAATATACCCAGGGCTCCATCTTCAAGCACATGAAATATCAGAATTTCCATCTCGCTATAACCCATCCTTACACCCTCAATCAATTCGGGCTGTTAATTTGATTAGGGAATGTGTGCATGCCAGATTAAATATTAATTCCTGCATATCTCCGTTTCAGGGAGTTGGTTTTTTTGATGTGTGTTCACTTCATCTGACCCAAGCTGCCACCTCAGTCAACCAGACCCAGTGTGGGGTCCAAGAGGGCACTGTTTATTGCCTTAATTATTGCAGTGATTACCTTCAATTATTTGTTGAGCTGATTAGTTTCTTGAGTGTTGATTTCATGTAAATAAACTAAGTTTCGTGCACCTGTTGCATGTCACTTGGAGACCTTCCCCTTGTATTTCATAAGTCTTAATTTGTTAACAATTGAAGTCCCCAAATTAGCGACAAGACTAGTTAGAGTAATTGTATTTTGTGTGCTCCGACCTCGATTCGTAATTATATATATATATATATATATATATATATATATATATATATATATATATATATATATATATATATATATATATATATATATATATGAGCCTCGATGGCTCAGTCGGTTACAGCAGCAGCTTCGGACTTCAGAGGTCTGTGGCACGGGTTCAAACCCGCAACCGACTGATCAGAGAGGCAGACACTTTGCTATCCGTGTAGACATCCCGGGATTATATATGTAATCAACGGATAGGTTTGCTTAAAAAGCAAATGGATGTTACAGACTAAATACACACACAAACAAAGCCACTACAACACCTTCTAAAAACATAACAAACATCTCACACGTCTCGAACTCTCGCCATACCCGCGCAATAACTTCGCTGCTGGGAAGAAAGGGCGTTGGGTCGGGTATGATACATGAAACATACGTACCGGGGTCTAAGCGATGTCAGGCAGGGCAGCCGATCGAGACCACAGGTCTACCCCAAAGCCAAATCAAAAAGTCCTTCAAAAGAAGGCATCATGCTTACCCCATATAAAAATGGGAATAAAAGCACGTTAAAAGAAGAAGAAGAAGAAGATATAATATATATATATATATATATATATATATATATATATATATATATATATATATATATATAATTACGAATCGAGGTCGGAGCACACAAAATACAATTACTCTAATAACTAGCCTTGTCGCTAATTTGGGGACTTCAATTGTTAACAAATTAAGACTTATGAAATACAAGGGGAAGGTCTCCAAGTGACATGCAACAGGTGCACGAAACTTAGTTTATTTACATGAAATCAACACTCAAGAAACTAATCAGCTCAACAAATAATTGAAGGTAATCACTGCAATAATTAAGGCAATAAACAGTGCCCTTTGGATTCACACACACACATATATATATATATATATATATATATATATATATATATATATATATATATATATATATATATATATATATCTATATATATATATATATATATATATATATATATATATATATATGTGTGTGTGTGTGTGTGTGTGTGTGTGTGTGTGTGTGTTTATGTATGCATATGGATTATGTTAATCATGTCACATGATTATTTAAATCAACTAGATCGTCGGAAAAT
>NC_089769.1:25754467-25756967 GCF_040412425.1 Macrobrachium rosenbergii
GAATAATATATTTACACGTTATTCATTTAATCCCTTCCGTCGTTTTAATACACTTTATATTCTTTTCCGATGGTTCATGTATCCCTTGTTCTTATGCATAATATATTAGATTTCTGCTGTGCTGTCTCTTTAAATACAGATTCCATTTTCCTTCCGAATTCATCATTCGTTTCACTAAAATAATAATTAACCGGAGAACTATCGTATTTTCTGTAAGTGCTTAGCAACAATGGGAAATCAGTAGTAAAAACACATTCTTCGTGTTTGCCTTGAATAGCTAAGAAATAAGCCAGTGTAGAAACACAGTGTTTAAGCAAATAAGTATAAAAAGAGGAGTTTTCGACCTTCACTAACGTCCTCTTCAGCTGTAACGGGCAGTAAATGAAAAGTGTGCACAAAGAAATAAAGAGTAAAAACAAAACTGAAAGAAAAAAGGAAGTTAAAAGAGCAATTAAAACGAATGCTGTCGGTCTTAGGGTCTTCCTCGAGAATCATCATTTCCCGAAGGCGTCTCCTTGTTGTCGTATCAGTAACTGATTCGTTTGCTGGCTGAAGAACCAATTTCTCTACATTATCTAACTGAAGGTTTTCAGGATTACTAAATCTTTGGAAAAAGGCAATTTTAAAACATTTTTGAAGTTCAAAAATTTTAAAACATTTTATAGAAGTTTATGGCGGGGATAAGGCTTTGGAAATGAAAGGTTCTGGATATCCAAACTGACTGAATGTGTCATATAAGTGGTTAATGAAGAACTGGGGGCCACAAATTCTATGAGGTCGATGGAACAATCCTCAATTACACTTTTCTTTACAAAAATTGTATGATCGAGTGGTTGGGTTTCCTATTTACATTAAATGCGTAGTGATTTCTGACCTGTGTACTTCAGCATCAAGAATAATAAAATACCATTATTTTCCCATTCAAAACCTAAAATCCTTCGGGCTCGTAGAATTTGTGACCCTCAGTTTTTAGAGAGAGAATAATCACATATATGATGAGATTATTTCCATAGCCTTATCCACCGCCAAAATGCCATTCTGTAACAATAGTAATAAAACCTAGTTTAACTTCACAAACGTTTTAAAATTGCCTTATTGCTAAGAATTAGTAATCCCGAAAAAGATAACAAACAAGATTTTTGACCAATATAAAAATAATTTAGTTTTCACTTTTAACTACTCGTTAAAACAGAAGCTTTGCAAAAATTCTATTGAGAATCTTGAAATAAATTCAGGTGTCTACATAATTCCCAGTAAACTGTACTTTGTTTACGCCAGGGAGACTGGAAGAGATTGCACAGTCAGATTAGCTGAGCATGAAAATGCGCGTAGGACCAGTGCCAGTGGCAGTGTCGTAGTCAACCATACTTTTGATTTAGACCATCAAATTTGCTTAAACAAGGCAAAGATGATATGAAAAACGTAAAACACTAATATAAGAAGAATAATGGAGGGCCACTCACCCGACAGTTGGTTACTTTTCTAGGAAACAAGGCATGTTAAACGATCAGAGGTGAAGGCCTTTTTTCCTTGAAAAGTAACCAACTGTCTGATGAGTAGCGCTCCATTACTCTTCTTTTATTGGTGTTTTACGCCTTTCAGATCATCTTTGTCTTGTCTAAACAAATGCGATGGTCTAAATCAAGACTGTGGTTGGCTACGACACTGCCACTGGCACTGGGCCTACGTGCATTTTCATGCTCAGCTAATCTGACTGAGCAATCTCTTCCAGTCTCACCGGTCTAATCTAAAGTTAGATATTTTAGAGGAAATTGCTCCTTCGGCCAGCAAACGACTCAATTACATCTACAACAACATGAGTATACCTTCAAGAAATTATGATACTCAATGAAGACCCCTAGATCGACAATTTTCATTTTAATTGCTCTTTTAATTATTTTCCTTTCTGTTTGGTTTTTTATTTTTATTTCTTTGTAAACACTTTGCAGTTACTTTTCGGTACAGCTAAAGAGGACGTTAATGAAAATCGAAAGCCCCTGTTTTCATTTTTATTTACTTAATCTCTGTTTCAGCAGTAGTCTTTTTTCTTAACAATGGGAAACTATAATTCCGGTAATTAAACATCCAGTCTTCCATTGAAGATATTTTCTTGATGTAACGTAGTGATTTACATAAATAGGATATTTTATATCTTTATAATTTCTTTTATTCGTTAGAGCAGAATTCCTTACTTTAGGAAGACTGTTACAAAAAGCGTTACAAAAACATCAGTAGAAAAACGGCAATTATCTCAAAATATATGATTCTTCCCCTAATTCTTTGTATGCCTCTCACCAGAAATTGAACTCACCCTTCTTTATAGCGTGCATCAGATACTATAGGGAGAAATCTGATATCTTGATCACATCTTCCCCTATAAGAAAAAAGAAAAAATCTGGACATGTTCAAATAACATTCCCAACTTCGTCCAGATGATCTATACTTTGTTCTTGCAGTAAAAGGCCTGGTTAATGGACCTCATTCCTAAACTACATCCTTT
>NC_089769.1:25761967-25789467 GCF_040412425.1 Macrobrachium rosenbergii
GCAGATACAGTTAAAACGCGGTTAACTAATGTTGTAACTTTATCACGCTTGTCATTCTGTTAGGGTAGTTTTTAGGAGTTTTTTTTAAGTAGATTCATAATGTGAAATGTAGAGAATTTATGAAAGTATCATGGCTGGCTGCTAATAGCAAAAATCTGGCCTTCGATTGCATTATTTCTTTCCGTGATCATTTTAAATTTTCTGCTTAATAAGTTTTTATGAAAATCAATTTATAGTTAAGCGCACTTTGCTAAGCCAGTATTTTGTAAAATAAAGTAGAAGATAAATTTTGGATGGAAGGGCTCCGTTCTGAGAAATAATCTGTTATTTAATTAATACACTTATTACTTAGGGATTATGTAAATATTGCTATAAAAATTAGTAAATAACATCGCTTTCCTGAATGGTTTTTTCCAAGGTAATATATTGCTTGGCAACGGAGTACGTCCAGGGTAATCTATCATCAGTATTTAAATAATAAATCAAGAGTGTTATATTCGTTGTCATCGAAAGAGAGAGAGAGAGAGAGAGAGAGAGAGAGAGAGAGAGAGAGAGAGAGAGAGAGGGTAAAGCAGGGAACTACCGAGTTACCAATTCTTCATTTCAAAGAACATATTGAAGACAGCTGATATGAAGCGGGAATCATTATATTTTGGGAAGTTGTGGCCGAGGCAAATTCGTATTCATTGAAAGTTTTCCTAATATTCCTTAGCAAAGACGAGTACTTTCCAGTAACGAACCTGGAAAATATCCCAGTAGAAAGACTGATTAATAATATTTTTAATATGAACACTAAAATGATAAACTATTTCAGCTTTCACCAAGGGGGTGTCAGTAACGGCAATAATAATAATAATAATAATAATAATAATAATAATAATAATAATAATAATAATAATAATAATAGTGTCATTAAACTTGTTTATTACTGAAATTTGGAAATGTGGCGTTAATGAAAGGCCTGAAATTATGAAGAATGCACATTTACATTCTTAGGATTACTGTCCGTTCTACTATAAATCTGATGGTTGCCGAGTAAAGGCTAGAAAAGATCACTGCCACCTTCATACTTCAACAGCCGAGTCATGCATGAGCCTCCATGAAGAAACTTCCGCAATATTAGCCGCTCTATACACCTACACAGAAAACTTATCAATAGCTTTTCTAATACCTCTACTTGCTCAGCGCCAGTCACCTCCATCTCCCATGCAGTCTACTTCTTCCTGGGTGCTAAGGCCTTTCCTACCCAATGCCTATTTCATGCCGTCTGTCCAACAATGTCTAGATGTCTCTCCTCCTTCCTCCCAACACTTCCCCCAGTCTTTCTAGTATATAACCGAACTATCTCAAAACAAAATGGTCAACCTTTTCACCCACGGTAACCTTTTAATATTTTACCCTTTCAGTTCTTACACTACACATACTACACAAATAATTCATCTGTGCAGATTCAGTTTTTAATTTATTTCCTTTATGTTCGTCATTCACACTTCACTTTCATAGATAAGAGCTGGCTCAACAATTCATTGATCCATGAGGACCTTGGCTCCCACACACACCAAGTTCCCTCTTTATCTCTGGCGCGCATTCTGCTACCTTCCTTCCTTCCTTCCTACACCTGTTGTACGCTTCACCTTTTCACCCTACAGCCATCTGATATTCTGTACTCAGTATCTACGAATCAATTGCTTTCTTTATCCCACCATCCGCGTAAATATTCATTGCTCCATCTACCTGGTTTTCAGCTATTCTCATGGCCTTACTCTTGCTCACATTTACTCTCATCTTTTATTCTTCCACTTGCAGTTACTCTTCGTTGTCCGCATTCTATATATCACCTGTGAAAAGTTAAGTATACCTTAGTTTAACCAGACCACTGAGCTGATTAACAGCTATCCCAGGCCTGGCCCGAAGGATTAGACTTATTTTACGTGGCTAAGAACCAATTGGTTACCTAGCAACGGGACCTACAGCTTATTGTGGAATCCGAACCATATTATACCGAGAAATGAATTTCTGTCACCAGAAATAAATTCCTCTAATTCATCATTGGCCGGCCGGAGACTCGAACTCTGGCCTAGCAGAGTGCTAGCCGAGAACTCCCCCGACTCTTCCAACGAGGAACTTACATCACCTGTGAACATCGGCCATTTCACATTCCAGTCTTGGCTCATTTTCTTAACCTATAACCTTTCCACCTTCATCCACTGTTCATGAAGATACAGCAGACCTTTGTCTCAGCCCATTTACTTTCTCAGTAATAAATTTGACCACACTGAAACCTAGGCTCATAGGCCCCACAATCTTGTGGCAGCTATGAAGTATCTTATCGAAGTATGAGTTTCTTAGGTGACATGTACTTTGTTGTTGATTTTGTTTCGGTCCAACAGCTGAGAAGATAAAGCATAACAGGTTCATTTTTAATAACAATTTATGATCAAAATCAGTTGTTTATTGCTTGAGAAAATTTACTGTAGAAAGAAAAGCGAAATTTATGCATCTGTAGTTTAGGAAACAAAACACCTGAGAGGTCTTGAGGAAGATTTTAAAGTGATTTACATACTTTGCCAAATTCAAAATAATTAAAATTGCACTTAATTAGAAGTCGACCTGAAGCGTCAAATCTAAGAAATTCAGGAAAACAATATTCAACTTATTTATTTCAATCTTGCATAAAATGCACGTTTGTGAAAGTTGTTCTAGTTACATAATTCTCCCTGAATCTATTTAAAATACAAAAATTATGATTTAGGGATGATTACGGGGCTATATATAGTTATTAGTGCACAACAGTTTTCATCAGAAATTCTACAAAGACCAAACAGGGAGCGAAGTTAAAAGAAAAATAAACTCCAAATTAAATGGCCAAACATTACTCCCATCATATCATGTAATTGTCAAAAACGTTCAGAGCGTCTGTATACAATGGATCAGCCTATATCCTTTATACAAGACATTTAAAGAGATAAAAGGTACTTTGAATGTTGCAACGTCGAGTAAAACTGCACGGAGTACTTCTGGCGGCCTCCTTTTCCCAGCCATGTTCGATGTAAACGAAATGGATAAGAGAAGCCGAGGGACCGCTCCCAGTTTTACAAGTAGCCATCTGGGAAATCCTTGACCAAGTCATAGCAATACTCTTTCGGGGAATTCGGAGCCATTTGTACTTGTTGACATTCTATCTATACTGTATACTGGTGAGTTACCCCGACCGTTGGGAATTGAAATGGACATCTCGGAAACCCAGGTACCCTCTTTTATTACTGAAGCACACTTCCAGTGATGTGGGCATCCTCGTACGCTTACAAATACATACAAAATTGGTGATTAGTATAATTCCTGATTTTTTTCTCAACATATTTACTTTCAACGTATGTCTAAGGTATTACCATTATCATTATTGAAATTACTGCTATCATTGCTATCAATAGCATATTCTATTCTGATGAAGAAATAAGAAACTCAGAAATTATCTATTAAGGAAAAAACCAATATTTTCCCAGGGAATTTTTAAAATATTACTATGTGCTTTTTTGTCATACATTTCGGTAATAAATTATAAAGTCAGAATGTGGGGCTAACTTAAAACATATTTCTGTAAAACCAATTGCAGTTCTGAAGTAAAAAAAAAAAAAAAAAAAAAATTACATCCCAGCGCGCCAAGTTAAAACTCTCAATTTCCATATACCAGCGATTAATTAGCATTCAGTCTTCCTCTGAATATATCTTCCCGATGGTTTGTAATTATAAAATAGATGACAGCAGGAAAGGAACAAGAAAACGAAAACAAGGAGAAAGACAAACATCAGTGAGGTGGACTTGAACAACAATAGCAAAATCATCACTGCCGCCACAGGAAGCTTATGTTTCGGCCTTATAATAAACCAATAGGTAATTAAGGTATTTTACACTACTTTTACCTCCTCATGAAGAGCAAAACAGTTGCTTGATTTTCTCAGGGATTGTATGGATTGGTCCGCCTTAGTGTTTCAAACCTTCCTCGCTTAGTTGACACATGAGAGAAGAATGCCTTCAATAACTATAGATTAAAAAGAATTAATATATGCTGGAAAATCTTTCGTTATTACCAATAAGTGTCGTCACAGAAAATTATCCCCTGGAAGTATACAAATATGTGTATGCATGCTGTGTAGAAATACATATATATTACCCGCAAAGTTCACCCACCAGATGATGAATAAAAGTAGAATTCCTACCTCAAATATTTTCATATTTGAAACGGAATGGTCATTCCATATTTTTCAGGTAAATGCATATGCAAATGAAATTTTATGCTGTAACCATTTGGGATCTAAAAGCCAAATTAATGTTGTTTTTTCTAACATTAGCGGCATAAGGCCCTGGTATCATTATTCAAAAAACTTTTGCTATCTAGGTCAAATTCATGCCACAGACTGAATACTTGCAGTTGAATGTGAATATATATTTTTCTTCCTATTTTCTCTTGCTTTCTAAGATTTATAGGGATGAAATTTAAATAGATCACATAATTCTTTTTTTTTTTAACAGCATCTTTTACGAAAATATGGAAGGTTTATATTTGAATTTCGAGGTATTAATTTGTTGGTTTTGTTACTTGGCTAGTCACGAAGGACCTAATGCAGGAATGATCTACCGATGGGCTCTGCAATGAAGACAAATATTCACTACAAAAGAGACGAAATTAACAAAAACTCACCATTGGTAACTGTGATTTAGTTTTTTCGTTAAAAGTAACAAGAAGAAGAATCGAACAGTTCTACACCATCGACGCCACAAAACCAGGCGACGGCGATAAAAATATCATCATTTATCATCAACCGAATTCAATAACAGATTCGAGGAAGAGAAAAAGGCGATCACCAAAATCATCAAGAGAGGAACAACACCTAAAGCCTCGTTCGAACAGGTCAAAGTACTCGTCTACTGCAAGCCTAATTTAGCAGCTTCCCTTATAATGAGAAACAATGCCAGGCCGAACCCAGATAAGGAAGACAGTACCAACGTCGTTTACCGCTTTACCTGCCCAGAGAGGATGTGCCAGCCCTCCGAAAAGACGTACGTTGGTCTAACTTCCACAACACTGGAAAGACGCTTACAGGCCCACCGAAATAATGGATCCATCCACCACTACGTAGACCATCACAACCGCAAAACCCACGACACAAGAGCTAGTGGAGAATACAGATATCATCTACATGGAACATAGTCGCCATGGATTAATCATAGCAGAATCTGCTTGCATTTTGTTGCAGATATCAACATGGAACAGGCAACTAGAAGTGGAAAGATCACGCCCATCTAGCAGAAGCCCTACAACATGCAACGCTAACACAAAAAAACAACCATAACAAAGGCAACAACAGCCTTTTAAATCACGCGCTTTCGCCCCCCACCCCCAACCCACCCTCTTTCCATTCTTTCCCCATTTCCGTAATCCGTACACCTGCATTTCTATTTCTGATTTGTTTGTTGCCACCAGAGCATGTGGTTTATGTTCTTATTTTGGAGAGTGAATTGTTTTTATTATAAATATTTACTGTATTGTAACTTTTATAAGTGTAAGCAAATGAAAATTTTTATTTTGTAATTATTGTTATCATAATGATTTATTGTATTATTATTGTTTTGGATGCTACATATCCGTCCGCACACTGTGACAAAACAACAGGACGCTATGTCCAGATTATACACTTTGAAGAGGTCACGACGAGTGACGGAACAGCTCTGGTGTTGTGTTTTTAGTAAATGGAACAAAGAGTTAATCTTCGTCTTTTTGTCCATCAACTGGATTTGGAGGTACGGAGAAGATTCAGAAAATATTGTCAAATCAAAGAGGTTGATCAACAATCAAAAAGCCATAGAATTCAACAAAATTTGCATACAAAAAAAACTTTGCCCTAAAAGCATTTATATATATATATATATATATATATATATATATATATATATATATATATATATATATATATATATATATATATTTATACACATACATATATATCGATATATATAGAATATATACATATATAAAAATATTCAATTATCTATATATTTAAATTCTTTTACATTTGCTCAATGTATCTATATGTAAAACGATCATCTAAGAAAATATATATACACAACAAATACATATTATTTTATAAGGAATTTTTGTAGAAAAAGATTTTCGAATTAATTGATATCGAGGCAATTACAGAATTTGATTCACGTCAGATGTCTCTGCTAAAAATTTTCTTTGAATTATATAGTCACATAAAAAAAAATTTTTTTCATTTACTTTTGCTCAATGTAGTGCTCTTACTTTCCAAAACGATCATAACTAAGAAAATATGAAAACATCTGACCAAGGGAAAGGAGATTATTTGAACTGTAAATCTTTCTGTTGTAGAAAAATTATTTTTTTATGTGATCTTATTTTTTTTATTTTTTCTTTTGGTTGTTTCACAAGAAATCATTGATAAAAGGAATTTGACCAGACGTGTGATGTCAGTAGCATTCATTTTCCCCTTTGAAATAGTAGAGTCAAATAAAAAAAAAACTTTTTGATTCATTAGTAACATTCACTCCATACCATATCTGACTCCATTTTCAATGACGAGGGATTTTTTTTAAAGAAATTCAAATCATCTGACCTGTAGGAGGGACTGCCGACAGTCTCTTATTATGTAACATGTAAATATAAATGTAGCTGAAAAGAACTTCATTATTTTTATGTGATCTTATTTTTTTATTTTATTCTTTTGACTCATTTCACAAGAAATCATTGATAAAAGAATTTATCCAGACCAATTGTGATGTCAGTAGCATGTGTATATATATATATATATATATATATATATATATATATATATATATATATATATATATATATATATATATATATTTATTTATATATGTATACATATATTACATATATATATTATATATATATATATATATAGATATATATATATAGATAGATATATATATATATATATATATATATTATATATATATATATATATTTATATATATATATATATATATATATATATATATATGTGTGTGTGTGTGTGTATATATATATAACCATGAAGTTTTATAAATGTCGTGATTAATATCAAATTTACGCTACAAACGTCCTCAGGAGTATCCTGATAGGGAATTATGTTACAAAGGGGAATTTATAGTTGATAAATGGATTGGTACTGCCGTCCCGTGGTCTCGATCCCACGACACAGAACTTATCCAGCAACTCCAGGTCGACGTCCTACCACTGAGCTAATATATATATATATATATATATATATATATATATATATATTGGATATATATATTTATATATATATATATATATACATACTATATATATAATATATAAATATATATATATAGATATATATATATATATATATATATATATATATATATATATATATATATATATATATATATATATATATATATATATATATATATATATATATATATATATATATATATATATGTATGTGTGTGTGTGTGTGTATATGTTGAATCAAGGCAGTTCAGGCTTGATCTTTTCTATATAAATCAAACTGAAACATCTAAAGACTTATCATTTATCATAATAACGCATGGAATGCATGACAACAGTTTAAAACATAATTTCAGTATTTCAGTTTTACTTTGCTGATATGGAGAGTAAATATGAGTTGTGCCAAATAATATTTTTGTTATTTAATTCAACAAATATACAACAGTAGAAAATGATTGAAAAAGTAATAAAGAGAATCTTTTGACTTTGAAGTGTCTATTCTTAGAATAGAAAATTTCAAACGGGATTTTTCAATAGAAATGCAAGGTTATCTATCGGTATCACCTTTGCTTGGAGTACAGTATTGCAAATTTAAGCCAGTTTCTATTAATTTATTTAATAGGTAAACCATTGTTTATGAATCTATTCAGACTTTGTATAATATTCATTCTTTGTTATTTTTGCTTTTGATGGCGTTGCATTACATGTTAATTCTAGTAATTTTGTTTTAACTTTCAAATTAGAAATTTTTGTAGCCTATATACAATTGGCCCTTCATAATACTAAACTAACTACTTTACACTGATCGAATGAGTTCCTATTTACGTTTATTTTAAGTTCAGTCAGTACAACCAAACACTCGTATTAGGTGTGAGAAACGCAAAACAATATTTCTTGTTTAAAGATTTTTGTTTTTTTTCGAGAGTAACGCTTTTCACGCATCTATCATTGCTTTATTATAATCTGCAAAAGGTATGAAAAGTTTGCCAGGGGCGCAGACATACACACGTATAAGCACAAAGAGTAAGAAATTTACGACAGCTAAAAACAGACGTTCATTGTCGTAGGAAATATCCTGCAAGTGTGATCTCGTAGGAGCTGTAGCAAGAAGTCCTACAGGAAACCTTCATCACTTTTGGAACTCTCTCTCTCTCTCTCTCTCTCTCTCTCTCTCTCTCTCTCTCTCTCTCTCTCTCTCTCTTTAGCTCTTTATTGGGTGAGTCGGTAGAGCTGCGGACTGTCACTCGATGGGCCGAAAGTTCAATTCCCCGACCGGCTGATGAAGAGTTAGAGGAATTTATTTCTGGTGATAGAAATTCATTTCTCGCTATAATGTGGTTCGGATTCCACAATAAGCTGTAGGTCCCGTTGCTAAGTAACCAATTGGTTCTTAGCCACGAAAAATAATAAGTCTAATCCTTCGGGCCAGCCCTAGGAAAGCTGTTAATCAGCTCAGTGGTCTGGTAAAACTAAGGTATTCTTTTTTTTCTGTGTGTGTGTGTGTGTGTGTGTGTGTGTGTGGGTATCTCTTAAAAATAAATCTACAAAAGACTTTATGCTAATGTAAAATATCTAATAATGGCATTCTGAATCCAGAAAACAGACCATTGAAAATGAAATAATTCCTTGCCATGCAAATCCACTTTACTGGATTGATTCATGAATTTCGGCCGTCAAGACAATCACTGGGACACTCTCGGCCGTTCAGCGATTATTATAATAAGAAGAGGGAGACGGAGTAGTTGGACAGCAAGATAAAGAGTGTAGGGGAATGAAGGACAAAGATCTAAAGATAACTAGGAGAAAACCCAATAGCTTTACTATGAAATAATAGTAGGAGAGTTTGGACAGCAAGAAGCAGAGATAGAATAGAGCTAAAGTAAAAGGCTGGAGCAAAAGGCTAAGCTGAGGGCCGAATGGACTCTACAAACATCACCTTAGTAATGCCTACAAAAAGTTAAGTATACCTTAGTTTTACCAGACCGCTGAGCTGATTAACAGCTCTCCTAGGGCTGGCCCGAAGGATCAGACTTATGTTACGTGGCTAAGAACCAATTGGTTACTTAGCAACGGGACCTACAGCTTACTGTGGAATCCGAACCATATTATAGCGAGAAATGAATTTCTATCACCAGAAACAAATTCCTCTAACTCTTCATCAGCCGGCCGGGGAATCGAACTCCGGCCTAGCGAGTGCCAGTCCACAGTTTTACCGACTCACCCAACGAAGAGCTAGAAAAAAAAAGTAATGCCTACAGTGCCCCACGAGAGGGACAGTGACGGCACTACCCCCTTACGGTGAAATCCACTTTAAGGAGTTTTGTACAATGAGCGCATTCCGAAATGGAAACTGGGAAAACTGAAGGCCTACCTGAGCCAACAGTAAAAATTAGTTTATGTTGTTGTTGATACACACACACACACACACACACACACACACACACACACACACACACACATATATATATATATATATATATATATATATATATATATATATATATATATATATATATATATATATATAGAAGTGTCAGACTGTGTTTTAATTGCTATTCATATATGGGAAATTTATTACTGAATAAGTAGTGAGAAGGATCAGTGGGATTACTTGAAACACAATGAATCCCTTCCATCAATTACTTTCCTAACTATAAATATTTTGATTTTCAAAGCTGAAAATAATTTTTCCCATTAAGAGGATTCCGGTTGATAATCCCTTTGTAATTCAAATGATTTTCCCTGTCACCCCGCATAAGCCATTTCACTGAATTCTACAAAAAATAAACATTTACGAGTAACGTTTATATTTGTCATTTATTTTTAGTGAGAGCTCAATGAGGTCCTTTCCTCCACTTTAACCTGTGACATATCTTTGTTAACCAATCTAGATAATGTAAATTTTCCGTGATAAAAGCTAAGTAGGGCGAAGTGAGGATTGCTTACCCCTACTTTATAAGGCTATAAATTTCAGATTTGTATAATTCTAGAGTCTAGACGTTAATGATAAAGATTTAGTCTACGTTGCTCTCTTTATCGATATATTTTATGACACATAACTGGAACTGAAAAGATTCTGAAAATAAGTTAATTCATGGAGTGTTATAAGTTCTGAAAAATAACATATAAAAGAATATTTATATATATATATATATATATATATATATATATATATATATATATATATATATATATATATATATATATATATATATATATATATAGTAAATAAAATTCCAGATTTGATGTATGGAATCTGTAGGAAATGTTTGTAGTTTCTGGAAAACAGAAAGAGGGAATAAGATCAGTCACCGGACAGTAAATGAGAAATTTAGTGAAGGAAAAAGACATTATCTGAGGTGCAATTGCAAGACAGATGGGAAGAACTGTTTTGTTTAAGCCCAGAGGTGGATGGTCAAAAAGAACGTGGAAGAGAAAAAGACATGTAATAAGAATGGGGGAAGAAGGAGAGAATTGAGTTCATGGAAAACCAGAAGATGCAACAGGAGTTATGCAGTAAATAGAGTGAGGTTAATGAGCAAATATATCTCTGAATCAAAGATAATATGAAAACAAAGAAATGAATGATCCCTTTCCTGTCTCCCAAAGCCATAATGGTATTGAAATAAAATGGGGATTGGGGCGGTGTGGGCGGGGAGTCCATAATAGCTTCATATCCCAGCCTTGACTCTCACGGGTTCCAGGAAGCTTAATTTTTCACTTGATGCTTCTCCTGTGTGGTTTCAAAATGGATTGAGATCTTGCACAAGGAGGACTTTGATTAAGCAAGTTTTTCTTATCATTTTATTCTCTTAGAGGCCTTCCTTTGGAATTACATATTAATGGTACTCAAGTTTTTATCATTCATGTCGTCCATTTCAAACAAAAGAACTTGAAAATTAAATATTTTTAAATATCACAAGTAAAAATCTCTGTAATTTACTAAATAGTAACTTAATGTATGCTAAGTACTATCAGTCGCAGTAAGTGAACAATCAATGGAAAAATATAAAAAGGAAAATAAAATCTGCAAATAAAATACACACACGGAGAAACATATAAAACGGGGGAAATGAATAGCAAATATCAAATCTTTAAAGATCAGTCAATTAAAGAGTAAATATTTACGTGCTTAAACAGCAGCATGACACAGAAAATAAGCCAATCGCGCATAGTATTTGGAACTAACATTAATGCTTTACCAGAATTGTGAACATCAGCGTCGGCAATACTGCCAAGAGGATTATTTCTTTTCATTAAACCGTTATGTTGATGCTCTGCAAAGTAAAGAGTATGCATTACTTCTTGATGTAAAAATGCTTATTGTTTTAGGGGAAGTTCCCTGATGAACTAGAGTTTATAGAAATAGCTTAAAACTAATTTATTGCTTGGAACAATGAAATCACCACCTTATTCCATGATGTCTAATAGACAAAGTTACCACAGGATGTAGCTGATATCTCGCCAGGTGGAGGATGTTTTGATAATGGTAGAAAACAGATCAGAAGATTCTAGTATTTGAGTTATCATTTCATTTCTATAGATATAAGAAGCCTCATACATAGTACCTAGCTTTTTGCCAACTTCATTTAAAAATAACTTTTAAAGGGCTGTACAAAATTAAGCTTGGAGTAGAGAGTGACACTTCTTCTTCTTCTTCTTCCCAGCTTGTTCCCATTTTTATATGGGGGTCGTCATCCACATACTGTGATGCTAAGTATCATTAAATGTTCAGATTCGTTAAGAACCATGCGTCTTAGCAGACAAAGTCATAAATGGGAGCAGCAAGAATTAGACTAAAAGCAATGGTTTTTTATAAGAAAAATCACCGGGAAAATTATGAACACCAATTTAAAGAAAAAGTAAATCAACAGAAAGTCGCTTCCCAACAACAAGTAAACATCATTCTGCGCCGTAACAGACTCGTATTGAAAGGCGAATCAGACTATTCCAGCTCTGAAATTGCGTTATAGGATGCAGATATTTCTTTTCCTTTTTGCAGGATAGCGATAGACATTGAATAAAAAATTGGAATATGTATTTGCAAAAGGTACAGAACTAAAAGTATTCCAGTTCTCTTTCCTTTTTTGAAATTTTCGAACGAACACTTATGAAAAACTTAGCGTTACCGGAAAAGTAAGGACTCGGGAAAAATGTGAACATTGAAGAAATAATCAGGTATTATTTTCTGTATATATCACCATCATTATTACCATAGCTTCCCAAACTGTAGTGACACAAAAGGCCTAAGTGAAAATTCGCTACTTTAATCTTTCCTGAGTTTTATCTTTCACTAAACTTCACTCATCTTAAGCCTTCCTTCCCATAGCTCTTCCAACCCTTCTGGGGCCCACAAGAGCACAAAGGACACTATACTGCACTATTCTTCCAGGGATTGTGTGAAGGATAGCCACTTTCATCATTCTCTCATCAAGATATAGAGCTTATGTAATATACTTTATGGTATGATATCTGACTGTCCTGTGATCTGACTTCTAATATTTTTTTATTAAAGCTTCACTCTTAATTTGATCAAATCTTTTAGGTATGGTTTTATCCAGACCGAAGTTCCTGTCTGTATAGTATTAGATTTTACTAGAAATGTGTATAATTTTTATTTTGTAAGAAATTTCCAACTCCTGTTCAATCTGTCCATTATCTGATCAGCCTTTTTTAGTCTCTTACTAAAATCCAAGTTAAGAGAATTTTTAGCCTACTGTAACTCATTGTTCTTAAATATTTTAAAGATTCAGCCTTATTAATCCTTTTCCCATCTAAGTTTTTGTATCTCTTTATGTTTAGTTCTGTATCTTTAGACAACCTTATTACTGTTGTTTTTCGTAAATTTACTTCAACCCCCTTCTCGCAAAATATGATGAATTCCAATGAGTAAGCCTTGTAATACATCCTAATTAGCAAGCTTCAAATTTTGTGGTGTTTTAGTGATTAAAACAGCATCCTCTTCACATTCTAAGTGCGTAAACTTCCTGTTGTTTCTCCAGTCAGAACCTATTTCATCATATATTACTTTTTTTCATTACAATTCCATCTGCTCTTCCTGAATGCATATGTGTTACCCCATTTCCATTTTTGTTTAATTCCTTCGCAATGTAATTTACTAACTGCTACGATGTCCAGTACACATCTTTTAAATTCACTTTGTAATTGTTCTCTCTTTCAAGTGGGATTCAGGGTTCTTTCACTCCAGTTTCCCCTTTTCAGTTTATCCTTAGTATTTTAAACCGGGAAATTCTTAGTATTTCCTTATGCCTAGGACTGGCAGGCATTCCAATTTTGTGCCTATCCATTTAAGCAGCAGAAGCCATAGAAGATTCATTGACTAAATACACTACAGGATAACCAGTTCCTAGTCGTGTGCAGGTCCTAAGTAAGGCCAATGACCCCTGACATTGTGTACTGGTTCTTAATTTAAGTGATCTGCCAAACATCCTATATATATTTCCTTACAGTTCTCTTAAATACTAAATAGTTCCAGTAAGGGTTCTTTTTAGTTTATATTCCATGCGATAAATACATACACACACATACACACACACTCACACATACACATACACACACACACACACACACACACACACACACATATATATATATATATATATATATATATATATATATATATATATATATATATGTGTGTGTGTGTGTGTGTATGTGTATATATATATATATATATATATATATATATATATATATATATATATATATATATATATATATATATATATATATATGTATACTGTTAAATATTTGTCTGGGATGGCAAGATGTAATGAATATTGAATCTGAATTAGGCCTTGGGGCCACTTGCCCAGAACCAAATACGTAATAAAATGCAACACACAAGATAACTTACCTTAGAGTTACATTTAAAACAAAAGGAAAGGCCGCCATGAAAGCTGCAGTTACAATAAATTACTTTATTTCACACAGTTCAAGCAGGGGAAATAAATCATGACTGAGATTCAATCCAGCAAGGCAAATGGAACACTAAAATTAAGACAAATTCACACTAACTGGCTTTCAGAAAGAAGGGAAATATTTACACATTAGCAACGCAAACAGGAGTCCTTGACTTGTGAATATACAGTTTACTAGCTTTCAGACAGTTGCAGAAGCAAGGTTGAATTAATTCATTCTAAGGCAGCTTCTCACAGGTAGGTTGGTGGCAGATACACGTGGGGACAAGATAACACATCTCTGGAAATAGATTTCCCAGATAAGGATTCGTGCATGAAAGATTCTCTTACTTGCGATAATCTATCACAATGGAGGGGTGATTAACTCTGTCACTGAGCAAAGGATTATTTCATCAATAAACTTAATTCATGTGGGAACACACACACACTAGTATTGACAAGGGATTTACTTTGGGAAATGAATAATGTGAAAAGGAAATGAGGGATTTAGCGAGATAAATAGTTTATGGGTACTCAGTTGCTAATTTCAGACTTACTGGGCAATCCAGATTGCAAGTGCACTTTGCAAGAATAGCTAGACGATCCACTGTCTTCCATTAACAAATGAAGGGGCTGCTCGTAGTCCAGGTCGCTTGTGACCCACTACCAGTTGGTGGCAAGGCGCCAAAAGGTACTCCCCGAGATTCGGGACTTAGTAGGTCAGAAGTCTTGCCTCCAGTGAGACTGAGCTTGAACTTACTTCTCTCGGCCAATTTTTTTTATGTTGCTCATTGTAATAGCCCTCAGGCTACGGAAATGGCCACTTTCAAGGAGGGAGCACCTGGCATTCCTGGAAAAAAAATTAAGAACCAGCAAAAGGAAAGCATAGGGATACAGGTCTTGTGACAAGAATATTCCTGAATCACTTAATCCTACTACCTGGCTTGACCCTTTTCAAAACTGCACCCAAAACATCCCACCTCACTTCCAGTACCATTGGGCATGGGGCACCGCCCCCCCCAACCATAATGGATAGGAATTTAGGTCTTACTGTAAGGGAGCAGAGAGACGATAGCAGCATACATCTGTGACAATATATATATATATATATATATATATATATATATATATATATATATATATATATATATATATATATATATATATATATATATATATATATATGTGTGTGTGTGTGTGTGTGTGTGTGTGTGTGTGTGTATGTATGTATATTATCCGGACAATGATCTTTATATATTTCTTTCCAGTTCTCTTACATACTAAATGAGTTCCTTTAGGATTTCTTTTTAGTTTATGTCCCATGCAAGAAATACTAAGTTTGTTTAACTTTTCGTGGAATAATAACCAGTCTAATGACTGTTGTATAAAATACTTCAGGCGTCAAATACTGTTCATAGTTTGCTTTATTTTCCACTAAATAATTGAAAAAAAAAATGGGTAAAAGCTAACTTATACAAGGGACTGAAATCACCCTAAATTAGCCTCTTTCCTCCAAATGCTGTTTAAATTTCTATAGAAAATACTTTACATAATTAGCAGACGTGGCATTTAGGTATAGAGTCTGTCAATAGACATTAAGGAAAGGTATTTGAAAAATAATAAAGGACAAGTAAAAATAATACGTACATTCCCTCCTATGCCACTAGGTCAAGACAGCTGAAAAATCCTGAAATAGTTACTAGATGACGAAACTCCTGGCTGGGCTTGTAAAGGCTAAATGGATTCAAGCGTCTCAGTAAATGCGGGACGAAAAGCATCCAGGATATTAACATCAAAATCTGTCGATAAAAAAAGGGAACAAAAACCAGATAAAAATGCTTATTTGGGATAAAAGATAAATGGGTGGAAAAGACAACGTTCTCGAGAAGAGAGGCAATCAAAATAAAACGGGACAGTGTTGCGAATTTTCATCTTTGGATTTTGTTGAACATCCTACTAATTGAACAACGTTTAAAGGGAATTACTGTATTTCATTGCAGAGGTGTTAACAGTGGCGATTTTGTCGCGTTACTCAAGGAATACATTTGCATGTGACTTAAAAGAAGCACAGACTTTAGTTTAGGATGAAAGAAAAGCACTCTCTCTCTCTCTCTCTCTCTCTCTCTCTCTCTCTCTCTCTCTCTCTCTCTCTCTCTCTCTCTGTCTGAAAGGTAAAAGAAAGCAAGAATCTTTTCACATTCACGGTTTGCATTGTGGCAATCTAAACCCTTTGCCTTTATTCGGGGAATTTAGCGAATAGCGCTGCAATTGCCTGCAGTATAATGGACCCATGGAAGAAAAAAGCTTGGCGTGAATGTGCTTATTAGATTTGAGTATGTGGCAGGCAAAGTCTTCCCACTTGCAACGAACTCGTTCACGAAGTCTCAGGTCTCTCTAGCTTCAAATAAAGAATTTCGGGATTGCATTGATGCATTCAGTTTAAACTTGATTTCTTTCCATAAGCCTTTTTTTTTATTATTCCAACTAGAGATGGAAATGTATTCTACACAGTTTTTCTTCTCTCTTCTGCCAAGAAGAATTTGAGCTAGTTTCTCTAGAAAAAGTCCATTCTAGTCACTTCCCATATTTTAAAAAGTCCTACATAACAAGTTTGGTTCTTAAACTCTTACTCTACCCATGCTGAATTCTGTGTTCTCTACTATATTCTCTGCTCGTGAAGTCTGAAGGGTTCTTGCTCCTTTAAAGACTGAATTCTAGAGCAATTCCTGAAACAAACTGTAGATGCACCGTCTCTTGTGCTTTGGCCTTAGTTTTATTTGGGAATTCATTTAACCACCTACAGTTCCTCTTACAATCATTTATTAGTTATCTGATCCTAGGTATATATAAAACATCTGATCCTCTAAAAAGCTGTTTCACTCTTTCAACATTTGAAACTTCCTCAATTCCCCTTTCCTCAGACGCTTCGAACAGAACTCGCTTCTTCCGTAATGTGGAGAAATTCAAAAGCCTTTCTCAGTTTTCTTTCTGTCTTGCTATTTCTTCTCAAGATGATTCATTCTTAGATATATTTTCACTTTGCATCTTCTGGTCACCCTTCTGCTCACCCAAAGTGTCTAATTGGCCCTTTTTCATATACAACCTCTGGTCTTGAGAATACATCTGAACAGGGACTGGGATATTTTGTTCATTTCACTTTTCTCTGTCAAATTGACCTTTTCTCTATCTATTATTTTTTTTTACTCTGATGAAAATAGAAATTGTCCGTTTTTTAACAATATTTTGAGTCTTCAGATTAATTGATTAATTAATGGAACTTTTCTGGCGTCACCAGTAGTAAGGTCACTGAAGTCACTGAGTCTTCAGATCAATGACGTTCTTGTCTTGGTGACACCCTGAAATTCATATTACACAGTCTGCCTCTGCAAGTGTGTGACAGTTTGCTTCAGTTCTAAATTTCATTTATTAAGCTGTCATCTAAACCGTTACCCTACGCCCTTATTTGGGAAGCTGACATTTAATTACTGGTACTTCTAGCTTACTTTATTTACCCTCTTAATAGAATTGTATTTAATTTATTATAACTGCAACGTACCGTTTTTAAGTAGACTCTAGATTCCCAGTCTTTGTTGCAAAATGACCTTTCATAGCTGCTGTTCTCTCGAATGGCAGAAAAGAATATGTCGTAGTCCAGGTCGGCCTTGTACCTCAACTTAGCTACCAAATCCGACGAATACTCGCTGGAGATGATCCTGTGATTACTTTTCTTTTACTGCTAATCCTTGGAATTCTCCCTTTTCTTAATTCCTTTAATTTCTTCAGTTAAAGGAGGATCAGCAATTTCTTTCAGAATTACTCTTTACTCCTTTTCCCTCTCATTTAAATTATATTATATATATATTTATAATTATATATATATATATATATATATATATATATATATATATATATATATATATATATATATATATATATATATATATATATATATATATATACATATATAGTATATATATATATATATATATATATATATATATATATATATATATATATATATATATATATATATGTATGTATATATATATATATATATATATATATATATATATATATATATATATATATATATATATATATAGTATATATATATATATATATATATATATATATATATATATATATATATATATATATATATATATATATTAGAGAGAGAGAGAGAGAGAGAGAGAGTTTTCGCGGTGTATCAATTTTGTAATATAAACAATAGTTCACGAAGTTAAAAGTCAGAATGTACTATGATGATACGTTATCAGCAGTAAGTATGGAAGGCAAAAGAAAAAACTGTATTAGTTATAAGTACTGAATATTTACAGCCCTTGCAGCTCAAAAGAATATAGTATCATTTACATTATCAAATCATATCATTTTGAAATGTTCGCGAAGCTGCCGGATTATGTAGCGCATAAAAAGAGAAAAAGAGCAGGTTTCCGGAGTTCTTTAAGGGTTGACACTGATTTGATTTTCTACAGTCGCCTAAGTGAAGGTTGCCATTGTGACTCGTAGACAGTGGAGCCACTTTTCTTACATTTATACAAAAGTGTTCTCTGCTCTTTCTGTAACAATATTGAAATCTTATTTTAACGTCAGCAACTTTCACAATGAAACACAAGTGTTGTCTCACATTCTATGTTAACACACAAAAATAAGGAAAAGAAATAAGGTAAACCTCAAAATAACTGAAACTACCTTCCTTTTAAATTGCTGAGATAAGAAGATAAGCGTTGATTTCTCGTACTTCTCTGCAGTCTTATTACCAACAGAAATCTACACCGGCAGTGAGTACAGCCCTTGTCACACGCTGAGCAATGTACTTTTACTCAGATGGATTATCTGTGTCATTTGCTTAATAGGGTGACGTTCTGCATCTCTTGGTATTTCATTTCCGGTTAGATTTCATAGATATTTGGACCTAGCTTCTCTAATATTTCGCGTAAATTTAGGATACCTGAACCATCTTTAACCTACCACAGATGTTTAATTGGTACAGGAGCAATTCGGTTTATATTCTGCAAATGATGTACCCACATTGTAAAAGTTAATATAAAGAGGCAATACTCAAAGTATCATCTGCAGTTGATCCGGAAGTAAAGTGTACAAATATATATATATATATATAATATATATATATATATATATATATATATATATATATATATATATATATATATATATATATATATATATATATATATATATATATATACTGTATATGTGTGTGTGTGTACAAATATATATATATATATATATATATATATATATATATATATATATATATATATATATATATATATATATATATATACTTACATATATATATGTATGTATGTGTGTGTGCTTGTGTAATTAAAACGATAAAAACATGTGTCTAAAATAACAAACCAAACACTAGAAACAATGTGGAAATAAGGACAAAAGAGAAGAGCGGAGAGGATATTTTGACATCAGAAGAATAACACAAAAGAAATCAACGTTTTAAGCACGGAAGGCGACTGTAAATGGAAAAGAGACAAGGCAATGAAATGCTCATAAGGGAGACTTGAAAATATAATGAATATTATTCACAATACCTTCAATATCTATTCTCATTCCCAACTATAAACTGATTGTAGAGTCAGTTTATAGTTTGGAATGAGAAAAAATAACAAAGGTATTATGAGTTATATTCAGTAAATTTACATTCTAAAAGACTCCTTTATGGACATTTTATTACGTTGTCTTTTCTCTAATTATCGTCTTCCGTGCTTAGCAGTTTAAATGAAAAGGTTTGTTTTTCATATACTCTTTATTCATGTTCATTCCCAGCTATAAACTGATTATTCACACATATCCCTATGACTGATTATTTGTAAATCTCCCTATAACTGATTATTTATACACATTCCTGTAACTGGTTATTTATGCATATCCCCAAAACTCTCAAGTATAAATAAATCTAACTGATGACTGCGAGTTCATGGTAAAACCTGAACGTCGATTCAGTCATGGACCTCTTCATTTGGAATTAAGACAAGGAGGACCGTCGCTAGGAGATTTCATTGGAAATTGAAATGCTTTGTCTGTCACATGATCAAATCCAATGATCCTATTCCCGCCGCGCTATTTTCAGTCATGGTTATATTGCAATGCAGTAAGGAGAATTCGAAGCTTGGGAGCTTCGATTTCAGATCGCCATTTTGGAAATACTGAATATGAAAGCCATCTCAATACTTTCCAGTACGGTGAGAGAGAGAGAGAGAGAGAGAGAGAGAGAGAGAGAGAGGGGGGGGGTGTTTGGGGTTGGGGAAAGGGAATAATTTTGTCATTTGTTAGTTAGTATCCTCAGCCTTCCGTTTCATCTTTTTGATCATTTTGCTTTCCGTCTCTGTCATTCAGTTTTGTATTTGAAAATAATAAGGTCTTTTATAATAAGTAGAATTAGTTTTCTTGATATACTATGTAGGTGCTTAGTCAAACCTTTATACAACAATACGAAAATACTTTTCCGTGCAGCGTGGTCACTTTCTCTCTCTCTCTCTCTCTCTCTCTCTCTCTCTCTCTCTCTCTCTCTCTCTCTCTCTCTCTCTCTCAGTTGTTACCTCATTTACTGTGCTTGCAAAAGTTCAGCTAAGGAATTGTTCAACTGAGAACATGAAGCAGTTCGAGAACTATTCACACGTTTTCTTGGGCATCTGGTACTGGACGGATTGCTCCAGTGTTGTTTCCTTTTTACAATTAACGGATGAAACATTTCGAAGGTCCAAGGGATTACCTCATCCATTTTTTGTTGCAACTCTGCCTTGCTTAATTTCCTTCAGGCACAAGATTAAAACTCATGGTACTTTTTCATTGTGCCATTGACTACTGTATAGACTATGGTAGACAATTCTAGTTAACAATCAGACCAAAAATAGCAGGCTTTTGTTCTTGTAGAATTAGTTTTATTTCAACTCTCCTTAATACAGTTCTCTTCACAACTCTTCCAATGGCCACCAAGATCGTGATTCTCATCAACTGAAAGATAGATTACTGCCAAAAGATCTTAACGGTTCATGGTATAAAGTTGGAGAACAATATCCTAAAAAGGAGGGACATCCAGTTTACCTCAATGAAAACAGAAATTTTGCCATTCTGCCAGATTCCTGTGAAATCATATAAACAGCAGGTTGTTAGCGTGGCCACCTTATGTATAGACATCTTGTCTGCGGTGACAGTCAAGTTTTGAGATCTTTCAACTTTATAAACCTTCCTTCCTGGGTAGGCATTCGTCACTATTATACCAACAATTTTTACTCTCTTTAAGTTCAAAATATTATTTAAAGAGGGACTTTCATTTTAATGATACAAATCACTGTCTTACTGAAGGTCCCTCATCCTTTACCCTCCTTAAGAATTTAAAATTTATCATCCCGAGATTTGAGATTAAAACTGAAAAAAATTAATATGGCTATTACCCCAACTTGCAGGGCCTCCCTTACCTAATGTAAGTATAAACCATAATTCTCAGTCAATTATCCTTTCTTTCGAATACAGAAGTAGCGCATCTGTGAAACATTAAATCCACTTTTAGAAGTTTTTTCTTTATTCCATCTCGCATTTTCATTCAGTAGGTGGAAAGGAATAGTTATGAGTTTTTTTACATTCCTTGGTCAAGACAAAATTATTTCAATATTCTCATTTCTATAGGACAATCATTCATCTTCAGTTCCATGTTTCCCGAATGAGAGATATATTCTATGTTTGTAAATTGTCTGCTTTTTTTTTTTTTTTTTTTGTAAGGCTATGCTTGTTGAACGCTTTCATTTTGACCGGGGTACATAAGGCTGTGCGTGTTGAATGCTGCAATTTTGTCACAAAGAACTTAAGGAAACAAGGAACCTCGTCTTCAGCACCAGCAGGGAGGGCATAAATTAGGGGTTTTCACTATAAAGAAAGACTCAGGCTCAAAGCAGCCACATGGGAAGAATCAGGGCTCTGATGGAGCAGATGAGACAAGGGACAAATGTCTGGAGTCCAGGGCTGGGCGTTTCTCTAGCTATCCTGAGTTCTGAGAGCACATGGGTCGTTGTTCGTCCTTTCATGTTGCTTGATTGGCAGTCTGTTTTCTATATCGCTCGGCCATGTGCGAGCCAGATGGAAACAATGTGTTCAACTTTCTCTTTGGTCTCCAAAGGCGGTACCTAGAAGAAAGACTCGAGCAGTCACTAGATCAAGGAAGAGGATTACAAGATTATTTAAGGGGTGAGCAGAGTGAGAGATTCTTCCAGGAAGGGGTAATGTTTTCCCATAACATGTCTTTGTTAAACAGCAGTGTTACTAATGTGACTATCTTTATTTTAATTGAATATGCGAATTAAGTAGATCTGGTGCATCACTGTGCCCTTAAGCGGGGAAGGTAACTTATATTCGTGACAATATATATATATATATATATATATATATATATATATATATATATATATATATATATATGTATGTATGCATATATATATATATATATATATATATATATATATATATATATATATATATATATATATATATATATATATATATATTATATGTGTGTGCGCGCGCGTGTGTTACGCGTGTGTGCGTGGGAATTGTTTTTGGGGACAAAAGCCCGCCCCCATATCTTAAAACTATAGCAGCTTTTGTGTCTATTGAAAATTAAATGAAATTTAGTTGAGCATTCGTCGACATCAAAAGCCAAGTGCTGGAATTTTGCTGACAAAATTTTTCTCATTTTTATGGGAGGTTAGCTTATAATAATTGAACTCCCGTGCAAATGTATTTCATAAAACTATTTCAATTCCCATTCACTCTAACAAAATGTAACCTTTTTGATCTCACAGAACGATAGTTTTAATATATTCGACGCACATGAATTTTATCAACGAGTGTGGAATGGAATGTTGACATAGCATGCCCCTGTCACGTAGTGTGTAATAAATTAAACACCACGCAAAATAAACACGCACAAAAGAGCAAACACATTATATACAGTACACACATATATATATATTATCACCCTTGGAACGTGATTTTTACTGTATATCAAACACCACAGGGACGAAATAAAAAATGGCTGTAAGTCCGACTGGTGTTGGCTTTATTGCTAAGTCATCTTCACAGGACTAATATATGATTGTGGATATTCAACATATACTGTATATGTTAGCAGGGTAGTACATACGAACATACAGACGTTTGGAAACAGAGTATTTGCACCAGACAGGTGTTTTGTAGGTGGAGCCCCACCGTCATTCTTGACAAGTCAAAATTCGATTATCTTGAGAGAACCCGCTTCCCTTATTTCCATCTATTACCTACTTTCTTTACAATTTAAAGTTCTTGCATATTTCTTTTAAAATTAATGGATCAAGTTTATACATTCCTTGACATAGGCCTACTTATGTTCTTAGAGAAACTGTCTTTCATAAAACTAGACTCAATGATGTTTCTTCCCGGTGCATTATTAGATTAAAAACTTTTTGCTCCCATCCAGTAGATTGTAAGGTTGTTTCCGCTCACATGTACAAAAAATTCCACTGTTTACTGTGCTTTCCTTGCACTTCTTTTAATCTGCTCTAATCTCTTTTCCAATGTTTTATTCTCGCTGGACCAGTAGGAAGTTATCACATGGGTTAATGGAATTCGGTACACGGTACACATCCTTTAGTGATGTCGGAAGAGTTCTCTTCAAGTACATGTTTCATTGTTTGATTTTTCTTAAATGTTACATTACTCCAAAGTTCCTTAGCAGATGGGGAAAATCATTGATTTTTTATTACATGGCGGCAAAGAAAGTTTTTCGTGCTATAAGTTTGATTTTTGTTATCACGAAACGTCTTTTTTGTCGCTTATAATGAATTGTCTATACAGTTAGGAAATGTCTGTTTCTTCCCCATATTGCTAATCATGTCTATTTCATCCTCCACGAATTCAGGGCTGCATAAATGTAATGCTCTTCGGAAGATGGGTTTCAAAACTGATTTCTTAATTTCATTGCTGTTACCAGAACAAAAATGTTAATTTCTATTCTGGCCACAGCAATCAGTTTTCACATAAATGTTTTCAAAAACATTACGTATATGTAGACCTGAATTCTCTGATGATGAAATAGATATTGTTATGATTATAAGCAAAGTTAAATATATCTTAGTTTAAACAGACCACTGAGCTGATTAACAGCTCTCCTAGGGCTGGCCCGAAGGATTAGATTTATTTTACGTGGTTAAGAACCAACTGGTTATCTAGCAACGGGACCTGCAGCTTATTGTGGAATCCGAACCACATTATGACGAGAAATGAATTTCTATTACCAGAAATAAATTCCTCTAATTCTTCATTGGCTGGTCGGAGAGTCGAACGCTGGGCCAACAGCGTGCTAGCCGAGAGCTCTACCCACCACTCCAGTGAAGAACTAGAAATAGCAATGTCCTGACTTCGTACTAGACAATGCATTAAAAAAAAAAAAAAAACATCCAAATGATAACAAAAAAGAAACTTATAACACAAAAAAAAAACATGTTTACTGCCATATAATAATTACTTCGAAGATATTCCTCATTTTCTCAGCAATTTTGGAGTTAATGCAGCATTGAAGAACAGAAAACAATGAAACGTTCTTACAAAGAACTGGCCCGACAATATTGAAGGGTTTGTATACCGAATACTATGTACAAGTCTTTGTCGAACGAAAAAAAAAATGGAAAGGAGACTAGAGCCGCATAAAAGATGTGTAAGAAATGCACAGGGGAACAGTGGGATTTTGTACGTTAGTGAAAAATCATACAATCCACTGGACAAGATTAAGAAAGATAGCGTGTTCTAATAACGCAATGCAAAGAAATATCAATGAGACTAGTTTTATAAAAAAAATTCTCTAAGAACATGAACATTAGTCAAGGCTTGTAATGACTTGATCCACTAATTTCAAAAGAAATATAAAAGAAGTTTAAATTTTAAGGAAGGCAGTTGAGAGGTGGGAAAAACGTTGGCGGGGTCATAATTTTATCAGATTTGTAAAAGCCGATCCGCCACTAATAAGGTTGGATTCGGCTTACATAACATCTGTCAGGTGCAAGTACTTAGTTTCCAATCCTCTGTATGTTTGTATGTACTGACTTACTATCATGTATATGTGAATTTCTAATACTTTGTATTATTCTTGTGAAGATGGTTTAGCAGCAAAGCTGACACCGGTCCGGATTTGCAACCATTCTTCATTTCTTCCCTGTTATATATATATATATATATATATATATATATATATATATATATATATATATATATATATATATATATATATACAATCATTGGAACTGACAGGACCTCATGAAACTTGTTATGGTATCTGGAACCTGGAGATATTTATTCAGTAAAAAGATTTTACAGGCTTCCCCAGGATTAACATTCCTCATTGTCAAGTATCCATCAAATGACCGGACACAGGTAGTCCAGCGTTATCCACCGAGTGAAATTTATATGATTGTGTGTTGATGATTTTCTATCTTATTCACTCAGAGGGGATAATTCGAATTCGATAAAGCCATTTGTTCCTGTGATTATCGTCCATCTCCTGTGTGGTCCTGCTTTCCACCTTGACCTTGGCTGATCCCGACGTGAGTCTTTCTCTGCCTGTGGTTCTTATCAGATGAATGAAATGAATTTCATTGCTGAGTCCAGTTGGGGTGTTTTCCTATGTAATTTGAAGTTTCTAGGTTCTATTTTAGACTTTATGGTAGTGGATTTTTCTTGATAGGCTCTCTTCAAATCCGTTTTCGTGATTGTGTGTTGCCTGATTTCTATCTTATTCATTACATTGTGAAATGATGTCTATTGGGTCATTGCTGAGTCGGGAAGTTGGGGCATTCTCAAGCAATCCAGGTAAGTCAGTTGTCAGGCATTAATATAATTACTTTCCACCAGGACCTCATTGAAAGTTAGATGATGATTTCTATCTTATTCTAGGGATAATTCGAATGAAATGATATTCATCGGGAAAAAAAAAATTAGGTAAAGTTGCTCTCAGGTTCCAACTTCTTTTAGACTTGTAAGTGGAGTCTTCCACCTGAGAGATTGTCAAGAAATTTATTTCTGTTCACGTGATTGTGTGTTGATGAATGACCAGAAGGGGACATTGGGTCATTGCTGAGTAGTCCAGCTGTATTTATAGTTGCTCTCAGGTTCCATATAGTGGATAATGCCCTTGCTTTCCATGAGAGACCTGGGTTCGATGATGAGTATTTATATATATATATATATATATATATATATATATATATATATATATATATATATATATATATATATTATAATATACCTCATGAAACTTATGGTATCTAGCGGAGATATTTATTCAGTAAAAGTTACAGGCTTTCCAGGATTAACATTCCTTATTGTCAAGTATCCATCAAATGACCGGGTGTGTGGGGTTGTGGAATAAAGCCCTGGTTCCTGTGATTATCATCCATCTCCTGTGTGATGACCTTGGCCTTTCTCTGCCTGTGGTTCTTATCAGATGTGTGGTTTCTTATGTTTTGAATTTCTTTTATTGTAGAGTATACGATTTTTCTTTAGGCTGTCTTCAAATGAGTGTTGCTGTGACATGTTACGAATGTACAATCTTTGCATTAGTTAACAGGACCTCATTGGAGGGTCTAGCGGAGATATTCATTAAAAAAAAATTAGGGGTAGAATGAGAATAGGAAATTAGACTATACAGGCTCATACCAAAAGAGAATATAAAACACTTTGTTGTTAATTTTAAAATAGGCTCATACCAAAAAGAGAATATAAAACACAATTTTAAAATAATCCTTTTACCAAAAGACAGGTTTGGGTAAGAATCATAGTTTTAAGTTACCAGAAAGTACACTAACAACTAACTACAGCGCCGTTGTTTGTCGCAGGTGTCCTTAGACGACCCTTACGTGAGATGAGGTATAGATAGTAACGAATTGTATGATAGTGATTACAGTTATCGTACCTTAATGCTAAACTTTAAAAATATATTACACATAAACGAAACAAACTGTTGTCGTCCTAAGAATAATGACATGATAATACTAGTATTGAAATTGAGAACCTATTTTAATTCAGTAATTCAAAAACAGGTAATTCCATATTACCTGATTCACCAAGGTAATTGTTACTCTTTGAACGTAAGACCAGAAGTTAACTGCCAAAGGTAAAGCTACGTATCATACAGCTCTCCCTTTCGTACTTGAAGAACGATATCTCCCTAAAGCCCACTTATACCGTGCGGCCTCAGGCGGGATTTAGTAGGATCC
>NC_089769.1:25791967-25819467 GCF_040412425.1 Macrobrachium rosenbergii
CTAAAAATTCCTCGTAATATTTTGGTGTTGTGGACCACTTACAGTAACTTGAGCCACTGAAACAAGATACCTAATATGTAGAGGGATTATAAAACATGCAGGTAAAAGGAGGATGAAAATATCACTGAAGCAGTTATTGTATCGAAATGCACAAGACATGCTTTCTGTTTCAGAGCACATAACAGAAGGTTATTTGAGATGCAATGGGACAGATGACAGACAGGTGATGGAGTGATAAATATTCAGTCATTGATCATAAGCAAAATCAACAGTAGATGAAGGATTTGATTTGATTTTATGAAACTGAGGGTGCCAAGCACTTTTGGCCATTCGCTGTGAAAAGAGCGAGTTGGTGCTGGACTGCAAGATAAAGAGATACCGAAAATAATGAAGATGAAGTCTAGTGATCCAAAGATGGAAAAGGGAGAAATCCTCACAGGTGAAGTAAGGTGAAGTAGTTAGAGGCTGGACAGGAAGACTGAAGAAAGTAAGCAGAAATGGAGGTAAAGTAAAAGGCTAAAAAGTGGGTGCAGCTAGGGGTCGAAGGGACGCTGCAAACACCACTTAGTAGAGCCTACAGTACACCATGTGAGGTGCACAGGCGGTACTACTCTCCTATGGGGAAAGGGTAGGGAGATTGTAGAAGGGCACTGATGAAGACAAGAGGAGAAGAGATTCTAGAAAAATAGAGATATCCTGACTGACGGTATGAGATGATCTGACGTCCAACGGAAATCTCTTCAGCATCGTAAAGAAGTCATATCTCATAACAGGGACATACACTGGCAACCTGTGCGCTTCCCTTAAATTCTGTCATTACCCTCTATGAAAATAATAGAAAGACTGCTTATGCGTAACAGCATACTTTTATGTCAGTTCATTCACTATTTCCATTATGTATCGTCGAATTACTTCACACTATAAATGCTTTCAATCAGCATGCTTCTCTTTCATCTCAATATTCAGACAACAGTTTCTCATTAAAACTTACATTAAGAAGACCTTTCCGTTGCTTAATGTCACACTGATTAATTTGCGACAGGCTAGCCATCATTTCTTAAACATTCCGCATAAGTTCCAAGTACATTCACAACATTTTGAGCAACCGCTAACTTCTGTTTCCTTTCAGAGGGGTTATTTGCATAAGGGATTACCTACTCATTCTTAAGAGTCTAGTTTACACTCTGGGTTCGGTCTCTGGCACCTTTCCCTGGCCGGTTCCCAGATAAAGAGCCATTGGGGTTATTTACCTTTGGCTACTGGAACTCTTTAGGCTACTGGATTTTCGCGTTGACCAAAACCTAAGTTTCTTAGTTGCACTTATCCAGAGAAGTGTTTGTGGTCAACGAGTCGCTGAATAGCCTCTGGTATGTAAGCGAAATGCTCAGTTCCTCCTCATTAATTGCGTGAATTACTCAGCGACTTTTTTTTTTAAATCGTAAGACTCAAGGAAAATTGAAGCCGCGGGCTGTGGCACAGAAATATGAAAGAACATCGGGTGACATAAAAGAAAAACAGAAATGGTACACTATACCGTGTGATCTGCATTTTTCTAGATGGAATACGAAACTAAGTTTTTTACTTCATCGCATAAAAATTAGGAACAATAAGAGCGAAACTCATGCTTATGTGAACTTGATAATATTCCCTGTTGATTTAAAAAAGCGAAGTGTTGCAAACTCTTTCTTAAATCACCGGAATTAATAAACGCTTTGTCGTTTCTTCATGGCCTGCTTCAAGAAATGCCACACGGAGCGAGATAATCCTGTTCCATGTGCAATAGCTTTGGCGGAAATTCTATTCTGGAAAGTCTATTACAATTGTGTCTGTTGTTTGCATAAATCCATAGCAAATGAGGTGTTGTCATAACAGCGCATATGATTTTAGCCTCGCTTGCTTTGTGTTCCTGCATATTTTATCAACGATTTATTCCGGAGTAATAACTGCATTTTTGTATAAATGTGAGGCACATTGCGACGATAAGCGTAACGTTAAGAACTGAATGCATAGGTCGCATATGCTTATTGTCAACGCAAAATATCGAGAGTTAGGTGAATATCTGTCATATTTTTTCCTATTATTATTATTATTATCATCACTATTATTTCCAGTAAATCTGTATGACCGCATATGGAAAAACAGAAAGAAAATGGACCACAACACGGTTGCCACACAGAAGCTGGATTCGCTTTGATTTCTGCTCCAGAGATTTGCTAATCGGTACAGCCCTTCTCAAAAAACTGCTGAGTATATAATGATGTAAATCAGCATTTACTACAAATGTCACCAACTTCAGTATCCTGCTAACAAAGCTTGTACGAATGTCATCCTTTTTAATACTGCGGAATGAATTACAAATGATAATAAGACGCTTCGTGACGTTCTGTGCGAAACTAACAATTTATTGCAAGGTTCAACAGTTGCATTGTGGAAGAAAATATTTGAGAACCAGTCTGGAAATAAAGGTGATCAAAACTCATGGAGAAGACAAGCAAAGAAGGTATTACTTACGAGGTCTAAAACGTCTTGTTTTTAACAGAATGCAGAACTTAATAGAATTGTGTTTTGGAGGTGCCTCAATATTACGAAATACGGAGACTTAGAGGAATTTTTACCCTGTATATTGACGATGAAGTTGATGGATGTAACGGAGAGAGGAATGGGAGTTTGGAGATAGTTGAGCCGCTGAAGGATGGAAAAGTGCCAAGAATTGATAGGACTCTAAGTAGGATTCTGAGGCATAGCTGAGGAACTGTAAATTTATGTCTTCTCGTGATGTATCAGGCTTGTGTCAAAGCAAAAGATGTTAGAAAATTTATAATAATGACAGTGACATATAAATGTGTCTACCCTGAGGAAAAAAAGATTACCAAAAGGCTCCATTTGAGAGGAGCAGTTTAGGTTTAGTCAGAAAAATGGCGTGATCACTGAAGCACTAGTAACGAAAGCTCTGAGATCATTCTGAAAAAGAATGGAAATATATAGTATAGTTGGACCTAAGAGTTTGTGAGCATGTGCCTGCGTGAATGTGTAACTATAGTCTGGAATGTCCTTAAACTGGACATTCTTATTGCGGAAATTATAAACATTCGGCCAGGCTTGGAGTAATTACATATGCTTTCTGTCAGTTACAATTATAATTACCTGTCTTATTATTAAATTACAATTGCAACTACAATTACAAAGATGGAAAAAATATCAAATACAATTATAATTATAATTACTCACATTTAATAATTCAAAATTTTGATTGCAGTTACAAATACATATATCCTTTTGTTGAGCAATTATATTTCGCACACCCATTCCCAGGGAACAAACAAACAAAATACAGATTTTTGCAAAAATGAGCGTATACGTGAGCTTGGTCTTCTTTTCAAATCAATTTATGCAACAATTGTAAGTTGTAACTTGTAAAAGCTTATATTACAAATGCCAGAGAAACATATTTTTAAATTTTTAGACCTCAGGCAGAAAGTAACGTTAACATGAATACTTCTCATCCTATAATTTGCCTAAGTAAATTGTTAGTATCTTTACTGTGTTGAAAATTATGATGCAGTCCTGCTGCCTCGTCACTCGTGTAACATGTTTACTTCAGAGCAAACCCGCCCACACGCCAACCCCACCCAACACCCCCATCCCTCTCCTCACTGTGTTCAGTACATAAATCTGTCAAAGCACTGTTTATATGATGTAATCATAATTCATTTTATAAAAACGTGACTCAATTACAATTATAAATAGTTACCTTATTATTTGAAAAATTCCATTGCAATTGCAACTACAATTACCATTCAATAGAAATCAAGAATTACAATTACAATTACTCTAAGCTCGCATTCGGCCACATTGAGAACTTTGTGTTCAGGTAGACTTGAACTTCGCTTTTTGAATCATTTATTTGAACTTTTCAAGTTCTAAATTGTCTGATTGATTGCCACTGGTGCTCAGCTAGTAGGATTTATCTAGTATTATGCAAACTCACGTATGCCAAAAACCATATCGTGTTTTGAATCCTGAACAAATAACCTGAAGTGAAAAGCAGATAATATATATATTTCATTTAAAGAAGCATGGTGCACTGATATTCTGTGATCAGATAAGAACAATTTGCCTTTACTTGAACGCATACTCGCACATGCAGCATGAATGTCAATAGAATTATATTGATAATAATTCAGGAACTCATATGAAAAATATATTGGGTCCTTGTAATAAGTAATTATAAAATCATTTTTTTTAACAAACCATTCCCTCCAACATCAGTAAACTAAATACGATGGTATCAAGATTTTAGAGTTTCTACATCACTCTGTGGAAAAAACGTCATTGTTAAGATAACAGTACTTTTGAAAAACTCGAGGGTGAGTGAAAGAGAGAAATATAATTTTGCCAGCTTAATCCCGTTTCGTATAATTTTGAGCTTAACCAAACCTAGTTTACATCACATTTGCATAAGAAAACAAATGTCCGAGTAAGCAAATACATGAATAAAGTAATTTACATCATATAAAAAGAGTCGAATATAAAACCGTGAGTGATCAAACAAAAGCATAGTAATGGAAAAAATATATAACAGAATCGCCTGAACATGTTAACTATGCCACTCACTCAATTTTCCAAGCACTATTGAATAGAGAAATAGATCTCCTGACAACCTACATTTTTTTTTTTTTTACTTTTGTTAACGGTGAAAGTTAGCACATAAGACTATAAACTATTTTGGGAGCAACGCTAACTTGTTGTGTTTCAGGCTCCTTAACTTTCAGTCATTTACTCGTTAGTGTTATGAAAAGGGAAAACTGAGAAGAAGAAAAGTGGGAATGATTTGTCTGACTAAAGCAAAAAGTTTCTCAACTTTACCTTTAAAAAAAATGTTGAGTGGATATTTACATCACTGCACCATAAGGGTCTTGGTAACAACTCAGCTCTTCTGCCTGCCTGGGAGCATATTTGTCTACCTTGCTGTGATCATATTTCCCTCATTTGTGCTCATTACTTGCTGCTGCCTCGCTCCTCAGTAATCATCTTTTCACGACTATGAATTTATTGTATGCTTTTCAGCGTTGACTGTTTTTCAGTATTTGGGAGGAATATTGCTTAGGACAACTCTGTTTCCAGCAACATTTCGGAAAGCAGTTTAAACATGAGCGCACTGGTTAAGACCACATTTTATAATTGATAAACCGAAGATATTAACCAATCACAGTGGTTCCATTTGTAAATTAGACATCCTCCTCGGTAACAGAAACGGAGTATTACCCAGTCAAGCCAAAGAACTTTTCCTGTCTGCTTCTTTGGGAGTTTTTTTTTTTTCTTTCTTTTATGAGCATTCATCAGATTTCAGTCTCAAGTTCATTACAATATATATTGCTAATTATCTGCAATAATTAGTTTTTGTCAGGTAGCAATTGTCATTGACATAATGGACAAGATATTCAGTTAAGTTTTCATGAATTTGTGAAAGATGGTGACAGTTGAACCCAAATTGAGTAGGAGAAAATTGATTCTCAACTAAATATGAAACTGTACCAAGCATTCATACCTACTTAGAATTAGTAAACGAGAATGAGAATATCACATTCAGATAGGCAAAGTAAATAGTGTACTGCATCTTCGTAATCTTACGTTGTCAATTATCGTTCATTAAATACTTAGAACCATAAATAAATCATTCAGATATAAATATTAACAGAAATTTTCTTACAGTACGTTTAGTACATGAAGAAACAAATACTTACAACATAAGAAAAATCTGTTATACTTATAGATGACTCACATCATGTAGAAATGTCATATACAGTGTCAAGTATACCGGTGTGCTAGAGTGCTTTCTAATAAGGTTTGCTGGGAGCTGACGACGGAGAATAGGAGAAAAGTCTATTGCTATGCAGTGGTCGGTAATTACTGTAGATGAGCTTGTAACTTATTCTTTTCGAAGTCAGATTTTGCACTTAGATTCGAAATTAACCTGTACTTACCATCATAGTTGATTGCTAATTTTATAACTGGACAATTTACGATGACTTTATGACTAATACGCATGTAACCTTTTCGTGCTCGAATATTAAGACGCAAATGCCCCTTGATGTAAGTCCCTGTCACCTTTGTATCAATCCCAAGAGGCCTGTATTCAAATCCTGGTCAAAGAGATATATATATATATACTGTATATATATATATATATATATATATATATATATATATATATATATACATATGTGTATGTGTGTATGTATATATACATATGTGTATATATATATATATATATATATATATATATATATATATATATATATATATATATATATATATATATATATATATATATATATATATAGCTACAAACGTCCTGTTACAGACCAGAGGGGCGGATAATGCATGGAATTAATGAAAATCTGGTTCGGCGGGTGGGTTTTGACCTTGAATGCCCATTCGCTGGTCGGGACGGTGGACTTATTATCAACTATTATATTAAAGGAAGATTATATATATATATATATATATATATATATATATATATATATATATATATATAATATATATATATATATATATATATATATATATGTTTACAGACCAGAGGGGCGGATAATGCATGGAATTAATGAAAATCTGGATTTGACCTTGATGCCCATTCGTTGTACATATTTAAAGAGAAAGAGCAAGTTAACTGGGTAATCTGTTTACCGGGTTGCAATACTTTATGCCCAAGGAATGATTTCTTTACTTATATGGATGTTTACAATAGAGAAGGATTAACAGGGGGTTTATTTACAACGTTTAAACCTTAGTGAATGGATTGAGCTTGAGTGTGAAGTAAAAAAGGTTTGTGGAGGTGGACAGATTGCGCTCCAGTGTGAAGCAGAATTACGCAACAATGTTATGGTAATAATGATTTGAAACAAAGGTGCCAATACTTCTATATGCTATAAATTCACTAATGGCAACTTTTATACAGACGTGAGAGCTAGGCCAGTATCAGTAATGCTTGTGACTTCAAGGACGAAGGTACTGCCATCTCTCTCTCACATGAGTCTTTTTGTAAATCTGCTTGTAAATATACGAAGGGGTTGCTGTTGTTTTTTTGTTTTTGTCTTTTACGATAGTATGTCGGTTGTAAATGTAATTTTACAAAGAAAATTGCAAAGAAATATTAGAAAAAACATGTAAAAGTAAGAAAAAAGTTACTGAATCTTCCTTCTCGTAAACGTACGTGAATATTTTACAACAAATATGCAAAAAATTTGTTACTGCTTTTATTTCTTATATGTTTTGATATTGTGTGAGCAGTAATAATAATTTTACAAAATCCTAAAAACTTATTTATTAGAAAAAACATATATTAGTTGGTAAAATTTACGATTGTCTTATAAATGAGGCCCCACAAGGGGTTGTGAATAGTCATTTTCAACTTCTCGTGGAAGGTAGGGAAAATTTATTAGAATTTTTTTATTTATACAGTGTGAATGTACGTGTCATTCTCTTTCCATTGATGTGATTTTTTTTTTTTTCACCGACCTCAAAGTTTCCCCGGTCTGGGGTGCTGCACATTGATAAATTATGCCGTCCCTTAAGGGTTAACAAATAACCAATATGAACAGGGGTATGAAAGAGTAGCAAATATATCTGTGGCGCAATTAAGTAGGTCCTTGTAGGCTTCAGTAGGATTGTTAGGATCTAAGTTGGGAACACATGGCAGGGTGGCACAAACAGCTCTCCTGTAGCAAGTAGAGAGATAACCTTGGTTAGTGGACAGTCATGCACAGAACAGTACCCTAATTGGCTCTATTTTATCATTGATCAAGTCACTTTTAAATGTGAATAATTCACGTGCTGCCTGAGCACAATGGCCACTGAAATATTTAAGTTAATTCAAACACTAGCAATGTAATGCACCACTGCTACAGCGAGTTGCTTTATTTGAGAATTTACCATTTGAATGCTTGAGACAGATCACTGATGGTGAGGGGGTGGTGGTTATTGAAGAACAAAGTGAACTTGAAAGAGAAAAAGCTTTCTTGCAAAGCCAGAGAAGTAGATTTAAAGATTAGCGAGGCTCTCAATCCCAGAATACACCTTACCTTGGTTAAATCAATTCTAATCATCTAGAAATGAGATCCACTGGATTGGAATTCCTGAATTGGCCTCCTTGATCTGGGAAGAAGGGAGACAACGATATATGTCTAACCTGGGTCAGGCCAGTTACTTGAAGCAGGCAGGCTCTCTCTCGCAGGTTCCTTTTATGCTGGCCTGGATGTGGCCTGGATGTGGCCTTGGTGTACTTGAGGGTAAGAGTCTTGCCAGTACTTTGATCTTTTGGGATAGTACTGAGAAGGATAAGACTAGGATGGCATTAGAATTCTCAAATAACACCTGCTAGGGAGATGGACCCATGGTTCTTTCTCGTCTTCTGGCCTCATCTCTTTGCGGGCATTCCAAGATGCACTTGGCCCCTTTGCCTTTTTTAAAAGGAAAGTTTAATAGGTGAGCTCAGTGGACCAGAATCCATGAAGCGGGTGGGTGGGCCCATTTCATAACCTTTTTATTTTTCTCCTCTTTCCAGGGGACGTTAGGAGTGCTAGCACCTTCCCTCTGGGTTCAAGATGGCTGCCACTTATGTGGGTCATGATCTCCATTTTCTGCGACCTCTGGCCTCCCTATGTTTGCCTGTTTCTATGGGGGACTCAATTTTCCTGGCAGATTTTCAGATTTTTACCTAAAGGAGGTATTTCAAGCAGTCACCAAAAGGGGAGTATGGAGAAAAAGTTAGGTAGGGGCTGAGTTTCTCATGCCCTTCCTCAGTTAGTTATCAGTATGAAAAATACTTCTTTTATTTTATAAATCAGTTGGAAATTAGGTTTGCTTATGGTTTCCCACATTACAATGATATAGATATAGATATACATAAGCATTGTTTCTTGTATTGTTCAAGTATTGAAGAATCAGTGGACGATCCTCTTGGAAGGGGCCCCGATGATGTGGAGGCAGTGAGGATGTCACTGCAAGAAGCACAAGACAAGCCGTTGTTTCCACAGCTCACTACACCGTCTGTAATTAGAAAAATGCAAGCGGTTATGTACAGAAATTATAACGATGTCGGCGAATCGAGAGGTTGCACATATGGTGCCAAGATAACTCGATTCTGGTGCGAGCTGCGTACGTTAACATATATATGTAAATTTTATATACATATATTTTATGACTATGAAGATAAATAAGCTTACTTCACTGAGAAGGAGTAAAAATTAGCACGTGAAATGGCTTAAAGAGGTTTTGGATACCTTTGCAGCTGGAAGAGAAAAATGCCAACAAATAAAGATACAGAGAAGTGAAATTTTCACAGAGTGAAATGATAATATTCTAGAAAGCAATTACCAGTTCGACAGTTTTAATGAAACAAATATGGAAATAGGAAAATATAAATGAAAGGGAAAGGACGAATATAGATAAAATGACTGGATAGGATGTAGTACTGAGCAAAGAAAAACGCATTGATTCAAGTTCCACAACATTGTGTATTTAGTTTCCACAGGGTAGCAATTTACGTCATTAAAGGAGCATTAATTATTATTATTATTATTATTATTATTATTATTATTATTATTATTATTAGTATTAGTAGTAGTAGTAGTAGTAGTAGTAGTAGTAGTAGTAGTATTAGTAGTTATTACTACTGATTCGGGATGACCTTGTTATTTTTAACAATTGCTCACAGGATGACCTTGTCCTTAACAAGTTGACGTTTTATGATACATAAGTTTGTTTTCATCTTGAATTTTAAACTATTTTTAACAAGTGAATACCGTGAATCTACAACTTTCAGAAATTATAAACGTGTTAAAGAATGACTATAGACTCCTGTTTTTCGGAGAAATTAACGTTTTACATATCATTACTTGGTGTTTCTCATAATTCTTGTAAAAAAATAATCACCTATCATAAAGAATTAACTTTCTTTTCATTTTAGTAATTAACAGCAGAAGTGGTGCTACAATGATCCGTAATAAAGAAATCAGAAAAAATTTCCACAAAAGAGGAGTCCAGTAAATTACGATTGCAAAGGCGCTGACGAAGCATAAACAAGATGCCGGACCGCCCCAGAACACTATATCCAACTTTTGGTTAATAGCAATACTAAATTATGTCATGGATAAGGGAAACAGGGTGGACAACAATACACTTTATTGTCTCGGGGATAAAATCACATTCCCCTTTTTGCCGAAGAAAGGGACACCACCCTATCTAATGCCATTACAGCGAGAGGGGATGATTCGTACAGCAACCTCGCTATGGAAAAATGGGATTGGACCACTTATTGTTTTGGGCCTGAAATTTGTGAGGAAAAACTTCCAGCGGATCCCGAAGGAAAATTATGAGAGAGGGAAAGGGGTGGAGTTTGGTTAATCCATTTGGCGTTAAATAATTATTCTAATCATTATATTTTCGGACACTAACAGAGGGAAGTAATTTTTATATTAGTTGAAATAATCTTGAGATCAGGTATTTAACCGGCAACGCACATCTGCAGCACAATTTTTCGAAGGTTGGCGTCTATCGCAATTTGACTCTAAAACCATTGTTAATCTGCAGGTTCTTTACAGCAGGGATATTGGTAATATAAACTTACAAGCAATTTATCACTTTTTCAAAATCGATCACCGGCAAGCCCTCATATTTCAATCTGCAACACAAGGCGTAGGCATGGTATGTAATGTCACTGATAATCCAAAGATCCTTCTTCGGTTGCTTATGTTACAAAATTGTTTAGTGTTTGTTATTTTGTTATTCGGTTTATTTTCAAGCCGAAAAAAAATATTCTCAAAGGTTCAAAGTAAAACATAATCATCTTCACCAGGTTTATCTTGTATTACCTTCTGGCAAAATATATTTCTCCGAGTTACTTAAGCCCCTATTAAAACCATTTTCTGTAATTTTACATTTAAAATATCTGTAATGAATTAGCATTACCCAATATATAATACAGTTCCATTTCTAGAGGAAATAAAAATGGTTCTCAAGCAATGAATAATCTAAAGACAAAACGTTTTCAGTTAACACTAAAGGATTAAACGCATATTCAAAGAGGCAATGCAACGGGGCATTATCTCCTGTCGTCTTCCTGCAAGACCAGCTTCATCTATTTAGAATTTCTCCGCGAGAGAAAGAAAGTAATGGATGAAATGGAAAGATGTTAGTAATGAGTGATGAACAGAAATTTGACAAGGAAAGCTTACATAACAGCAAGTCAGTCTTGACACGATAAGCTGATGTGGTTTTCTGGGAAGGATGATAAATTATTATTAAACATGATTGGGAGGAAGATGTTGAGGCGATCTCGCAGGAACGATTAAAAAAAAATAACTTCATTCGATCGTTGCCTTTTGCGCAAGGGAAAATTAGCTTTAGCAACAAACGGTTGTTTTTAGTCAAGTGTCCAATTGTTCAACTAATCTCGAATATAATTAACATAAATTTCAAACGAGATGAGAAATAACAGGCTGTAATTGCATGGTTACAAAGATAGCTGATACTACAGTTCGCAGTCGTCTCATGAAAAGATAATTAAATGAGAGTCCATCACACATTTCAGCTCGTTACATCTCAAGGAAACTATCAATCCCGACTGAACTTCTAGAATTCCGCTGATAGTCGTTCAGGCATCAAAAGAAATTTAAAATTTAGCAGAGAGGTATTGTTATCTTTTCAGTTTGAGAAACAAAAATACAAAAACAACGCGGCCTTATTTTTGCGTTACGAAATGAAACCTTTATCTGTGAATGAAAGCAAACGTTACCCTTATAGCTCGATGATCAGAGCATGTTAACCAACCAGCAAGACAAAGTTGAAGCTATTCCGCTGGGCCTCTGGACTGAAAGATTTCGGCTGGTGTAACTTTTTCTAATACTAGTCATTCTGGCCTCCTTGTTACCAAATTTTTGCTTTTCGTTCAGTGAAAGATAAAAGGAATATTAATATCACTGGAGGCAGCCAGAAAACTAAATATCTTTTGTAAAGGTTACTACATCTTAGAGGTAATGGAAACATGAGCACATGCTATGTTCTGTTCTATCTTTAATAAAATACAGTATTGTTTTGTCTCCATATCAGTAGCCTGCCAGGATCTCTATCTCTTGGACAAAGGCTATACTTCTTTTACCAAACAATGTCATTTGGGGATGCAGACCTTTACAGAAGGTGCCCTGCTTACGTATATTCCACAGATTCATTTCACCCTGCTGGTCTTATGTTTATTCTTTTTGATAATGATATCCTCCCTGGTGGTATTATTGAAAATGATACATAAATTTTTAATATTTGTTATACTAATACGTGAAAGTGCCAAGCCCCGTTGAATTGTTTTCCATAATTTGTGTTTCTGTGTTGTATGTTTGTTTGTATTTTTCTTTTCCGGGTTAAAATGTAGTACTTTGATTTTTTGCAAGAGTACTTTGTAAGGTAACTGACATTTCAACTAACTCCAAGTAAACGTTTATTCCTTTCAAATAATAATAATAATAATAATAATAATAATAATAATAATAATAATAATAATAATAATAATAATAATAATAATAATAATAATAAGGTATTGGTCGTTTAGTTTCCTGTATTCACAGATGTGATAACATTAAAGCTACCTTCTCCAGACCATTTCACTAAATGTTACTGCAATACTGTTTTCCCTGGAAATGAAATCATCAGCTGTATATTGTTTTATAGTTAAATCAACATTCAACTCTTTCGGAGTGACTATTTTCCTTAAGCTCCATTTTAGTAAAAGATCATGAGCCTTGAAATCGCGTGTGCTACTTGCTTGGCAAAAAGCGGCTACCGGATCTTAATATGAAATTATGATAAAACAATGTTCATTCAATACAATATGTCTTTCTCTCCAGCTGTGTCAAATTGAGAACAGTTTATTCCTGGCCTTATGATGCTAGGCTACGTGGGTTTTTATGCATAATATGTCTTCTAAGTAATTTTAAGGGACATTTGCTCGTGTTGCGCCTAAGCTTATTATATTTATATCTGTATTTCTCTTAATATATCTATAAAAGCTATCATTATTATTATGTCATTTTATATATTACTTTTTCATGATTTTACTTAGTAAGAATAATGTTTTGAGAAAACTTGCTCAACTTAGTCGATGGTGTTTTTTTAGATGGGTATTTAGCAAATTACGATTATTAGTAAAAATAATAATAACTCACCACTTTTACTTTCCTACTATTCCATAACTTTATTAATTTTTCTGACTAAATTATTCAAGACTCAGTCCACGAAAACATAATTAGATTATGTTACGAAGGAATAATCATAGAACTAGAGATACAATAGCTTTTGGATGTTATGTAGTCCAGTCATTTAAAAGTTTGAAATATCTGTGATTACAATAACAATATTGGTAGTGTACTTCCAATATTTTTATTATGATCATTGCTATTTCAAACCTTTAAATGACTGGACTACATCCATCAAAAAAGCTATTGCATCTCTAGTTCTATGATTATTCCTTCGTAACATAATCTAATTATGTGTTTTCGAGGACTGAGTCTTGAATAATTTAGTCAGGAAAAATTAATAAAGTTATGATGAAAATGAATATGGAAAACTAATTTCTCGGCAGAGGTGACAACATAATTAAATTTCCGATCCCAAACGGGCGCAGAAGAAAAATGTAAAGGAATGACATGTGGGTCTTTTCTATACAAAAATGTAGTATTTTTCGGTCCCTTTCTTCCTCCCCCTCTTTCTCTCTCTCTCTCTCTCTCTCTCTCTTTATATATATGTATATATATATATATATATATATATATATATATATATATATATATATATATATATATATATATATATATATATATATATATATATATATATATATATATATATATATATATATATATATATATATATATATATATATATATATACATACATATACATATATATATACATATATATTTACGATTTAACCTGGGGAAGTGCTTATCATGGGCCAGTTATAGACTAAATGGATGATTTTGTTACTTACTTCTATTTGTAAAAAGTCTGACTGCTGTTGATTCAGGAAATCGTAAAGAACAAGGAAAATGGGGAATTTGAACTGAGTTGAGAGCTCTACTTACAAGGGGGTTATAAGTAAACACATCAGGGTAAGTTTAAAATTACGTGTATTTACATGAAATGAACTATCAGAAGATGAAATGCACTAATCAGGCAGGCAAGACCTGAGAGGTTAATTATTACTGGGAACACTTTAAGGTGTATCCATCGTTTTGACAATGCTGATACAAGGCACAGTCAAGAGAGGTTTCCATGGTGGCGGAGGAGGCTAAGGGCTTCACTGGTAAGAATACTAGGGGTCCCTACAAGATAGGACCACGTGGTAGGGCATGGCTCTCTGAAGGAGGAGGGAATGGAAGAGGGAGATGTGTCTTGCTCGCATCCAGCAATGTCTCTCTCTCTTGTTCCTTCGGTGAGGCACTTATAGGCTTCAATCAGGGATTAGGAGATCATCCACAGGTAGATGCAGTTGGTGTCGTTTCCTTATGCGCAGGCATCATTTATGACTCAAGATCCAGGTGTTCATGCCAGATGTCCTATCTCTTAATCTGCATTGCTGGCTCTATTATGCCTCCAGCCAAACTTAATCTCTTCACAACCTCATGTCTGTTAACAAAAGGTTCTGCAGCATCACATGTTCGAGAAGAGAAAGTTGAAAGGGATATACAGAGTGCGATTAACGGATTAAGGGAGGAACCAGTATTCCTTTCACCCTTCCCTGTCAGGCAGTGCCAAAATGCACTGTTATGTTTTCCAGCTTTAAATTAAGTGTTTGGTGGCTGGGATGCTTGGGAAGACATAGCAACTCCCTGCCCAAGTCAACGTCTCACTCTTTCAGTTGTGTGCAAATGTCTACCAAACCAAGGATTCAGCTGACAAATGCTTTATATTGCTCTAATTTTCTCTTTAACAGCACTCATGTGTATCTATTAACCTAAAACTCTCTGCATCTTATGAGCTATATGAACATTTACTTGATAAAGAATTCAATATTTTACGTTAATCACAGAGTAAGGAAAAAATAAATGTTTTAACCTTAGATTACTGTTACTTTAAAACAGAAACATTTACAACTAAAAGAAAGTTACTGTAAATATTAAAATACACTAACTTCAATTGATCTCCTTAAAGTAAATCTCAAAAGAAATATGAGTAAATTATCATAGGTATTAAAATGCGATAAATCATAAGCTACTGTTATTTTGAAACAGGAACAGTTACAAATATAACAAAATTGCTGTAAATATTAAACACAATCATTGTAAGTGATTTCCTTAAGGTAAATCTTAGAATAATCATGCACTTAACCTTTAGTAGTTATTATAGTCAGACATGCAGTTAGAGCAGTGGTTCTCAACCTGGGGGAGGGCGAGCCCCCCTAGGGGGGCGTCAGCAATTTCCAGGGTGGGGGCACGAGGCCTAGGGAAAATTTTAAAATTCTACAATTATATTCGTTATTTTCTTAAGAAGAGTGAGGAACTAATATCCAGAAGTTTATAAAAAAAATGAAAAATATCACCTTTTAACGTTAGTTTCCTATAGTCTACCACTCTAGTTAGACTCACTAGGCTTAGCATTATTTTGTAATTATTTACCTCCCTCCCTGTCCCTCGAAACTCCTTCTCTTTCTCTTTTCTTTTTTTTTATTTTCCTCCTAAGCTTGGAGGGAATTTTACTCATAGATGCAAGGGGGGCGTGGAGGGAAGGACCAGCTCTTAGAGGGGGCGTGGTGATAAAAAGGTTGAGAACCACTGAGTTAGAGGCATTACAATGAAGTATACATGATCTTCGTTAGGTGTCGCCATGTTACTTAAGCTGATTGCACAGTGCCAGACGTGGCACTGAGGTCAATGGTGCTTATGAGCACAAGACTAAGTACAACGAAGGACAGACAAATGTGTAAAGTACACGGTCTTCTCTATTCACGGATTCGGGATTTAAATTACAAGGGAATAACAAAGAAGGCAAATTATAATGCCGAAATTATACTCTTTAGCCCATGAGAATGGCTTAGGTTTATTCTTTTTCCTAAGGGGTTTCAAAACAGTCAAAGGACGTGACTCCTCTGACAGGATTATCTGCCAACATCCATGATAATAGCACTGTGCCAAGGAGGCACTTATATGGTAATGCTTAAAGGTTTTGAGCATATATGATTTTAAAATGTATCATGCATTTATAGGCATGAGAGGGAAGTCAGAAGACTTATGAATTTGAAATGTCTTTCAATTTGCATTCTGCATTGGCAGAGTGCAGAGCTAGGTAAAATATAAGCCTTTGTGAGACGTAAAATAATATGATTAACTGGACAAAATAATGAAAGGAAAATTTTTAAAGGAAAAGAATAAATTACAGAGTTATAAGGAAAATAAACAGGTGAGAAAATCTAGCACCCTCTTCTGGATAGAGGTGCCAAGGTCCTCGTAGGATAAAAGGGTGGCACTGTGCCAAATTTGCACTGGTGCTAGGAGAGCTCAGCAGCTCTCTTTAAGCTATCTGACATTACCTATGCCCATGATTTCTGCTGCAGATCTCTTTAGGTTGATGGTTCTCCTTGATAAGGGAATTGGTCGAACCGAGCCCGAGGAGGGCATTTGAGTGCCATCTGTGTTGGCTTCTTTGGTGGCCGAGGCAGGGGCATTCATTGCAGGCTCTACCCCAAGTCGCCGCAGTTCTGTGAGTTCATTGGCCTTTTGAGACATTGTAGAATCCTTACTCATGGTCATGTCAGCGGGGGACCAGGAAAGAGAGGAAGAGGTCGCAGTAGGCGTGATAGGCTCACAGGTTGCCATGACCAGCTCAGGCACGGGTTGCGAGGCCTCACCTTCAGTTGAGATCCACTGTGGCTGGAAGAATCCACCTCTCTTACCGGCGCTGGTAGTGGAGCCAGGCCGGGAAGAAGAGATGGGATCCTGATTGGGATCTCTTGAATGGAGATCAGGGGCGTGCTCTGGCTCTGGCACTAAGGCAGGGTCAGGCACTATTATTTTATTTGGAGTTTGCTCGTTATTCAGGACGGACAGAGCTTGGCACTGCTCAGTGCACGTAAGTGGCACTGGCAGAGATTGTGAATCAAGTTTTGGATCTCCAGGAGGGAGATCTATTTGGTGCCTTGGCACTGGCACTAGGGCAGGGCTGGGCACTGGAATGGGATCTGCAATCGATCTTGATGGAGGAGGCCACTGCACATCATACTCAGGTGGCACTGGCAATGGAATGAATGCAGGCGTTTGAGGCTTACTCATGTCTAATGAATGACTTGGGGGTTTGAACCCCTGGAGTTCTGTAACTTAGATGGGGACTGGAAGTCCTGTCCCAGGAGGATGTCATAACCTCCAGGGATACCTTGCTACTGCAAGGTTGCATATTTTGGATCTATGAGGTCTTGTGACTCTCAACTTAATAGTAGGGAGTATCATTTTGAATTGATTGATACCCTCAGTGGTGACAAGTTTACATCAGTTAATGGTAGCTCCATAGGGAACTTTGTCTTTTCTTATGAGGGGAAATTTGTGCGCCAGAGTCATCAAATGCCATGACCAGGCCTGCAGGGTAGCTACCACGAGGAGGTGCCACATATATGGGACCCTCAGCTGAAGGCCTAAGGACTTTGGATTTGCAACTGCCAAGGCGATGGCGGGAGTACTTGATTTATTATTAGAGCATTTTGCCCATGTGGGTGAGTGGCCATAAACTTTGCAAGCTGTGCAATAGCTCTGGCTGTAATCTCTTCGTGGCACTGCCCCTGTGGAGGGTGCAGGCTTATTAGTTGGTAGATTCCGGGGAGAGGGTTTGAAAGGTGCTGTGGGCGGCGCCTGGGGCTTGTTTTGGCACTGCTCTGTGGAATGCCCAGCTTTCTTGCAGAACCCACGTACAACGAGTTTCTGCAAGTGCCCATTCTTGGGCAGAGGGGTGCTAGAGGTGAAAGAGGGAGGGTATACTTTATGTCCCAGTGAGCTTGCATGGGTGTGATTGGTGACCCACCTATCGGCGAGGCGACAGCACTCCACTAGAGTTGTGGGCACCTTTTCGCATACATGGTTTCTAGGGCGGAAGGGGGGTTAATATAAAAAGTTTTCAATCTTGAACTGCTCAAGGACTCCCAGGGACTCTAACCATTTAGAGAGGGGCCTATCTGATTAATACGCCCAGTCAGTCCAGGTCTGTTCTGCTTCTTTTATCTGGCCTCTCCAACGTCATCTCCAGCGTTCAGAAGCGATCTCATACACCTTTGTGATCACCGGCCACACTTCCACCCATTTCCCTTGATTTGCCTCAGGAGGGCATTGAAAGCGATTAGACCCTTTCCTCCAAGGAATTTTCCCAAGAATAGGGAGACTTCGGCAGGGGCGAGTGGGTAGGTGCTATGGACCCTTTTTGCCCGCCACACCTTGGGCTCAGCCTCAGTCCACTTGGGCATAAAGGTATCAGTCTGAGTGAGGGTGGGTGCACCAGGGGCTGGAGAAGAGCTGGTAGAGCCAATTTGGGCCATCTGGAACTCATGGGCCCGCTGCTTTTCCTCCCTGTCGAGCCCATCCTTTCCTTCTTGTTCTTCCCTTGCAAATCTATCCAGCCTATCTTGCTCTTCCTTTGCTTGTTTATCTAGCCTATCTTGCTCTTCCTTCTTTGCCTTTCTATCTTGTTCTTCCTTCTTCTCTTTTCTTTCTTGTTCTTCCTTCTTCTCCTTCTCCCTTGTTCTTCCTTTGTGAGTTTATCTAACCTATCTTGCTCTTCCTACTTTGCCTTCCTTTCGGCCTATCCCTCCCCCTTGGCATCGCCTATTCACTCTTGGGCCCACTCCCTCAGGGCTTGTTCTGACAGTCCCATGCCCTTTCCAACAGACATACAGAACTTGAAGTCCTCATTTTGCTGGGTTCTGGATGTAGTAGACATCTTGAGATAACGCTTATATGGGCGTAACCCTTTAGAAAATCAATATGTCTGAAAAGACTCAAATTTCAGAGTGTCTGAAAAGACACAAGTTTGTTCGTGATGAACTGGTTTCAGTATGTCCAAAAGACTCAGTTGTTCATGATGAACGAATTTTGATATGTCAGAATAAGACTTATTTGTTTGTGATGAAAGAATTTTAATATATCTGGAGAAGACGTAGTTTGTTTGTGATGAACAAATTTTTAATATGTCTGAATAAGGCTTAGTTTGTTCATGATGAACGATTTTTAATATGTCTGAATAAGACTTAGTTTTTCCATGAAGAACGAATTTTTATGTCTGAATAAGACGTAGTTGTTCGTAATGAGCGGATTTTAATATGTCTGAATAAGAATGAGTTTGTTTTTGATGAACAAATTTTAATGTGTCTGGAAAGACGTAGTGGTTCGGGATGAACGAATATTACATATGTCTCAAAAGACGTAAATTGTACTCTATTTCATGCACGGACTCGGCTGGCTATTGCGTGAATGTAGGGGATTTTTGGTTCGCCTCGTAGGACGTGATTTGTTTGCAGGGAACTGATTTTTGAGTTTTGTCTCGTATGACGTAGGAAGTTTGGTTTTATTTCGTGCACAGACAAGACCAGCTAGGGCACTTGTTTGGTTTTGGTTTGGGAGTGTTTGCCCGTTCCCGAGAATTTGGTTTTTCTTGTGATAAGGTAAAAAAAATTACTTACCCCTATTTGTATTAAATCTGACTGCTGTTGATTCAGGAAATCGTAAAGAACAAGGAAAATGGGGAATTTGAACTGAGTTGAGAGCTCTACTTACAAGGGGGTTGTAAGTAAACACATTAGGGTAAGTTTAAAATTACATGCATTTACATGAAATGAACTATCAGATGATGAAATGCACTAATCAGGCAGGCAAGGCCTGAGAGGTTAATTATTACTTGGAGCACTTGAAGGTGTATCCATCAGTGTGATGAGGTTGATACAAGTCACATTCAAGAGAGATTTCCACAGCTACCAAACCTCTTGTAGAAGAGGTGGCTTCAGCGAGGGTAATGGCGGCAGAGGAGGGCTAAGGGCTTCCATGTAAGAATACTAGGGTTCCCTACAGGATAGGACCATGTGGTAGGGCATGGCTCTCTGAAGGAGGAGGGAACGGAAGGGGGAGATGTGTCTCTCTAATGTCCAGCTATGTCTCTCTCTCTCTTGTTCCTTTGGTGAGGCCCTTAAATGACTTCTGTCAGGGATTAGGAGGTCATCCACAGGTAGATGCAGTTGGTGTCATTTCCCTATACAAGTGCGTCATTTATGACTCAAGATCCAGGTGTTCATGCCAGATGACCTTTCTCTTAATCTGCATCGCCGGCTCTATTATGCCTCCGGCCAGTCTTAGTCTCTTCACAACCTTGTGTCTGTAAACAAAAGGTTCTGCAGCATCACATGTTCAAGAAGAGAAAGTTGAAAAGGATATACAGAGTGAGATTAATGGATTGAGGGACGGGCCAATATTCCTTTCGCCCTTCTCTGTCAGGCAGTGCCAAAATGCACTGTTGTATTTTCCAGCTTTAAATTAAATGTTTGATGGCTTGGATTCTTCAGAAGATTTAGCATTATATATATATATATATATATATATATATATATATATATATATATATATATATATATATATATATATATATATATATATATATATATATATATATATATATATATATATATACATATATATATATATATATATATATATATATATATATATATATATATATATATATATATATTGTATTATGTTTATGTGAGTGCATATGTGTGTGTGCGTGTGTGTGTGTATATATATATATATATTGTAGGGTCCCTCATGGACCAACACGATTGTCCATCTTACCTGGCAGCCTGAACTCATACCCTGCGGGCATCCACGCCTCATAATGAACATCTTCTGACATACACGCTGAGCATGTGTGTATGAGAAACACAGCCGGCAGCATACATCCTTTTTAATGTATACTATCGTCCATAATCATGTCACGTCAAATGTATCATTCCTATGGGAAGCAAAATAATATCAGCTCACCAGGTATATGAATCAGAACTCTGCCTGTAACTTATATATAGAATTATATACCATTTCCATTTTCAAACAAATATAGTTGAAGGTATAATAATCGCTATTTTGTTCGCCTCATTTCAGGTACTGCATTTCCTCTCACAAGAGCTCTTGACCTCTCTGTTTGTCGTCTTGAATAAACTAGTAAGTTTCTAGATGCAGCCTCTTACTCATGCCTTCGCTAATGATATAATCAAAGTTGACCATGGAAACACGAAAGGTTAATTTTCTAGCATTATATTTCAAAAACTACTGTTTCCTTTAGCCTGCCTAGTGAAGGTAACTGTAGTTCCCCTCATATAACACCAGGAAATCTACCCTCTTTCGTGTATTTGTGTGCAGACTTTATTAGAGGAAATTCTGTTATAATGTAAATAATATGCCATAAATGTCAAGTAATATCGATTTCCCTAACCCTTAGGAATGACTTGTACCCAGAAGAAATTACAATGGAAAAGTTTCTCAAATTTCTCACTTCTTCTCAGTTATTCCTGTTTCTATACGGGGTTGCCATTTTGGATGAGCCATTTCCATCTACCTCTGTGGTGCGCTTCTGCTTCGTCAAGCCCTTTCTCTCTCAAGTCTTCCCTCCCACAATCTCTCCATCTCTTTCTTGGTCTTCCTCATCTTCTTCCACTCTGCACTTCCATCTCCATAACGTGCCTTCTGATATAGCCTTCCTCCCTTCTCAGAAGGTGTCTGTACCATCTCAGTCTCTCCTCCTGCAATTTCTTTGATATTTCAACCACCTTTGTTGACCCTCTTATATACTCATTCCTAATCCTATCCTCCCTTGTTACACTAGATATCCATCTTAATATTCCCATCTCTCCTACATCCAATTTCTTCTCCTTTGTCTTTGTCATACTTGTCATTTCTGTACCATACAGCCTAGCTGGTCTTACCACTGCCTTATGGAACTTTCCCTTTAGTCTTAGTAGGACTCCATAAGCAGCTCTCCAGTTGTTCCAACATGCTTGTGGCCTATGTTTTACCTCCTCATCCATTCTTCCACCAGCCTCTAATATAGACCCAAGTATTTGAACTTGTTTACTCTCTTTAATTCTTCTCTATCCAACCTTATACTCTTCCTGGCATCACCCTGAATGGTATTATGCATATACCCTGTCTTTGACCTGCTATCCTCATTCCTCTATCTTCCAGTGTTACTCTCCATCGCTCCAACTTCCTCTTCAGAACTCCCCTCCTCTCTCCACCCAACACAACCTCATTTCCATATAATTTGCTCCAGGGCACTGCCCCTCTTACCTCCCCTGTCATGCCATCCATCATGATGTTGAAAATAAATGGACTAGTACCTGATCCTTGGTGTAATCTAACCCTCACCTCAAATCCTTCAATCTCTCCAACACTGCTCCATACTCTGGTACACACATTCCTATATATCTCCTGAATGATCTGTAAATACTTCTTTGGGGGCATCTTCTCCCTCAAATTCCTCCAAATTTCCTGTCTTGGGACTCTGTCATAGGCCTTTTAAAGGTCTATGAACACCATATGTGATTCCCTTTGCTTCTCTGAATTTCTACATTACATGTTACAGACAGAACTTACCATCTGATGTCACAATTCCTTTCATAAATCCCAGCTGTTCTCTCCCTGTTTCTACTTCCTCTCTTAGTCTGGCATCTATCATTCTTTCTAATAACTTTAAGATATGGGAAATTTGTTTAATACCGCTTTAATTACCACGCTCTTGAACATCCCCCTTACCTTTAAAAACTGTATCAATAACTTTCCCTCTACTCCTCTGGTATCCTCTCTACATTTAAAATCTTTTCCATCAGAATATAAAAAATTTCTACTCCATCTCCTTATGCCTCCCATACTTCAAGTGGAATCAAGTCTGGTTCTGTCCTTCCTATTCTTCATCTTCTTTAGGGAATTTAGCACCTCTTGCCTAGAGAGACCTGTTACTGTTCCCATGTTCACATATCTATCCTCTCTATTAGTCTTTAATTTTCTTCATTCAGCAATTGTTGAAAGTACCCTTTTCATCTCTTCAAGGTGTCTTCTTGCTTCTTTAGTACAATGCCATTTCGAGCTGTAATTTGCTTGATGTATGTGATATCTTTCGTACTTGTATTTCTGGCCCTTGATAGTTTAAGCATCTTCTTCAGTCATTCCCTCATTCTCAGTTCTGTATATAAGGTCTTCATATCCCCTTGCCTTAGCTTGAGAGACCACCTTCTTTACCCCTTTGTCTTTTTCCCCTAAGGCTGTCCCTATCCTGCCCTAACTGTGATTCTTCTTATCCCTTCTTTGCCTTTTCTCTCTCTCACTGGCCTCTGTATGCCTTCTTCCCACCACCAGCTCTTCTTTTCCTCAAATACCATCCCAGACATTTCCCCCAAGTACTTCCTTTCCATACTTCCTAATTATTGCTGCATTATGTGTCAACCATTCTGGAACATTGTCAGTTTCTAGATGAATTTCCTCCAACACCTTCCTTTTAAACTCTCCTCTTATCACCCTCCTTTAATTACTTGTACCACTTGATTTTCCTTACTCCTTTTGTTTTCATTTTCCTTTCTCTTTTCAGCTTCAAGTCTTTATATAAAAGTCTGTTCTGGGTGGCTACATGGTGGCCTTAGAAAATTTTGTAGTTTTTGACTTCTAATAGCCTTTGCCTTTGCAAAGAAAGTAATGTGTTTGCTATTACCATGCCAGATGCCATGGCAAAGTCCACTATACTATCTGTCCTCACCACAACCTCCCCTATGCTCTTTGCTCTTCCAACTCCAGCATCACTGCATCCGTTTCACTCCAGAAGTAGTTCTTCTCTGCTTCTGTGCAACCTACTTATGGTGAATATGCACTAACAATATTCATCACCTCTCCTCCACACCATACCTTTCATAACATGATTTAGTCATTCTTCCTGTGCACCAATGCACTGCTGTAGCATCCTTCAGTTACCCTGACAGATACCAACTCCATTTCTACCTTGTGCATTCGCTCCACTAAAAAACAACTTGTATCCGTCACCAAGCTCCTTTGCTTTATTTCCTTGCCATCGTTTCTCCTGACTACATAAAACATCCACCTACTTCCTCTTCATAAGGTTAACCAACTCCCTTCCTCTCCCCGTCATGAACCCAACATTAATCTGGCACACTCTAAACTCTAAAGCCTGTGTGAGCTAACTTCTTTAATTGCACCTTCTTATGATGCAGTAGCCCTCGCCCAGTCACAGGGTTAGGGCGATGTATCTGCGTCGTTTATGGAGTACACCATAGCACCATTCTCTTTTACATTATGGCTTATTCCATATGAGGCTTTGGCATATTAGCTTTTTATGGTCAGATGCCCTTCCTGACACTAACCACCCCTATCTATCCATACTTGGGACTGGCGCTGAGTTGGGCTGGCTTGCCTCCCAGCTAGGTTTCCAAATTTCTCACTTAACTTTTAAATTAAATGTGATCCTCGCCTCTCCTTTAATAAGCCCACATTGCCCTTCCATTGTCATTCTCCATGTCATTTCCGTTAAGAAATAATGAAATTTCTCTATGAAAATCATACCATATCCCAATGGTATACTAGCAATGTTATAATTCTTGCAGTTACTTTTGATTGATAAAACAGAACTCTAGTTCCTCTCATCCAACCTGACACTTTACCATCCTTTAACCTCTTACATCTTTATTATCCTCAACAGTCACCTCAATAGTCACTCATAAATTTGCACAAACCCTTTCCGCTTTGCATCTTCCACACATGTCTTTCTACTGTCCCCCATATTCGACAACGCCATGAAATGTTCATTGCATTAACACTGAGCTGTATTCTATTTAGGATGGATCACTCAATTTGTATCTTGCATTTTAATATTCATTTGCTCAATAGGCATTTTTCTCTGTATTAGATTCCTCTAAAAGCTCCTATATAAACTATAGTTGAGTAAAAAGCCACAATAATGTCAATGGAAGACTGTATTTTTCCAAAATACAAAAAGGGGGGTTAAAAACAGGGGGAGCTTTCGACCGTTTGCACAACGGTCCTCTTCAGCCAACTCAGTTGGCTGAAAACGGTCTGAAGAGGAAGCTCTCCCTGTTTTTAACCTCTTTTTTGTATTTTGGAAAAATACAGTCTTTCATTGACATTATTGTGACAGTTTACTCATTATTTCCAGTCACAATATAGTGATGCACCATAGATAAACTATAGTTGTAAAATGAATGTAAACACCATGAAAACATAATAATACAGCAACAATGTTTATCTTCTTCCTCATAATGGGTTTTAAAGTCATTCGCAAATGAAAGTAGTTAATTACAAATGATCTCGATGGTGTTAAATTAGCATGGAGGACAAAATAAAAATTTATTAACCTTGCCAGTTACTAATTCCAAACAGTGTTCTTTAATAGCGATACAATTTGTGGTTTCAACATTTTTACAACGAGAAAAGATATATTGAATATTTATAAATACTTCCTTACAACAGAAATCTCTCTCTCTCTCTCTCTCTCTCTCTCTCTCTCTCTCTCTCTCTCTCTCTCTCTCTCTCTCTCTCTCTCTCACACAATGCGTATCCATATATCAAGGTTCTCTGGTTAACTCTTGCAATGTTTCACTGGTTCCGTTGAATCTCTGTGTCTTACAACCCTGATCTCCATAATCCTAAGACATTTGGCCGAGTTTGACATGAGGTTATAGCGAGTCATCCTTCCTGCTCAGGTCTTGGCAGTATTCTGGACAGCAAACTAATTTCAGGTTCTCTGGGACGCCATTCCTCTTGTGGATATTCATGGTAGAAGCATTTTGCTTTTCTTTTTCTAAACAGTCTTTTTTTTATTTACACAAATTTTCTTCTTGCATATGTATATCATATCTATATATAAGTAAAAATAACCATTTAGTGCTTGCTACCTATATATTCATCTGTTCATATAAATCAATATGATTTACCTTCAATCCTTTTATCCTTATCTGTCGATTCATCTATTCGCTTTTCAGTTTAATGATATTTTTGATCAACATTTTGATTTACAACTACCATTCAATGAAAAAATATTTTATCTAGTGAACATTTACCAATATATATATATATATATATATATATATATATATATATATATATATATATATATATATATATATATATATATATATATATATATATATATATATATGTATATATATATATATATATATATATATATATATGTGTGTATATATATATACACACACACATTCAGGCTGAAGCATACATCAACCAACAGGAGTCCAAACACCACGACAGTCAAAAAACAGTCACATATTTATTATTAGAAACGTTTCGTGTTACTTAAACACATCATCGGTCTGTAAAACTGGAAAATACATATTGATTCACTTACTTCAAAATAAAAACTAAATTAAAAACAGTAGTTACATTCTTCAAAATTACAAAAATTTATAAAAGGCACAAGGAGCAAAGTATTTTTTAAGCCAAACTGATCACAAGAAAGGGAAAGGCGAAGTGAGACCACAAGCTCACGCATTCCCAGAGAACACTTAGGTCAAGTGCAAAGGAGAGGCGTTAAGTAGGCAGATTGTTTGGTAGTTCCAATTATGGAAAAATGGTTTTCTTTATCAGTATTAATCTTGGATTTAACGGCATGATTTCTAATACTAGAAAATTCGGGGTTAGTAATTCTTGAGCCAGTTCTGTAGCTCAAACCTAAGTGGCTGCAATAACAGACCTGAAACATTCACTTTGATGACTCAACATAACTACCATTGGGCATTCATTTTGTAAATAAGAGTTTAAAAGTTACGGAATATTTCGTGTTTTTTCAAGAAAACTAGTTTAAGTAAAACGTTTTTCCCAAGGAGATACTAAGGGAAAGACTGTATTTTACCACTTATTTTCCTTGCTATAATAATAATAATAATAATAATAATAATAATAATAATAATAATAATAATAATAATAATAATAATAATAGACCAGAGACTGCGTATAATACAGATCCGTTTAAAAGTGTTCTGTAGTGTATAAGATTCATGAGACCATCGATTCAAATGTAGGAAATGTACATGTGTGCAACCACTCACTTCGTACTAAAGGAACTTATACCTGCTTTCACTGTAGCTAATGAATGTAATAATATTGTTGTTAATTCTTTTCGATAACAAAGTTATTATTATTCAGTTCAAAATTATTTATGTCGAGTAGAGGGGAAACGTTAAAACAAAGTATTACTTGTCAAGTTAATTTCATTTTCTTTGGGTTTATCTTGCAGTATTTTCTATATACTTTCTGCTTATTATCTATCATTTTATTAAGATTTTCACAATGCTGCAGAGACAGCAAAAGTAGAGTCATAGTGGTAATGGTGGTACCAGAAGCCGCAGCAATAAGTTATAAAAATAGGTTCTACATTATTACATATGTTTA
>NC_089769.1:25824467-25826967 GCF_040412425.1 Macrobrachium rosenbergii
GACACGAAATCGGATATTGCCCGGTCTCTTCTCATATTTACAAAATAAGATATCTCCATCAAGGAAGAACATATCTTTGGGCACCATTAGGAAATTAGGAAACACGTTACTCGCACCCCTTACATAAGTCTTAACCTATTCAATCCGGGGCTCGGACTCAATCAGACTCTCTCTCACTCCCAGGGCATCTGCTTGCTGACCCCACCGGAGGATCAGCTCTCTCGTTCTCACAGCTGGTTCGATTGCACCCCTTCTCACTCTCCCTATCTCTGGTGATAGAAATTCATTTCTCTCTATAATATGGTTCGGATTCACGATAAGCTGGTCCCGTTGCTAAGTAACCAATTGGTTCTTAGCCACGTCCCTAAGTCTAATCCTTGGGTTAGCCCTAGGAGGAGCTGTTAATCAGCTCAGTGGTCAGGCAGTAAAACAAGGTATGCCTCTCAGGCATGAAACTGTTTCTTTTGTTGTTGTTCCTCTCTCTTTGCTGCTCGGGTTGTAATTCCCATTATGGCACTCCTAGAGAGAGCATCAGCTACTTTATTTGTTTTCCCTGCTAGCCTATATGTTCAATTCCCACAATATCAAACTCTAACAGCCGCTTGATCCAATGAGCCTGGCGGGTGGTTAAATCCCCTTTCTTGAATAAATCTCTCAATGGGCGATGATCTGTGTTTATTTTGACTTTATGCCCCAGCATAAAGTAGCTATGTCTCCCCAGCATCCATAGAATTGCCAATGCCTCTCTATCAAAGGTACTGAAATTCTTCTCTGCCCTTTTAATGCTCGTGATGCAAAACAAATCGGTTTTTCATTCCCTACATCGTCAACTTGGGAAATCACTACCTCAATAGCTATACTGCTCACGTCGGTCGATCGAACTTTGGATAAGCTAACAATTCAATACTAGTGAGTGAAATCTTTAATTCTTGAAAAGCTATTTCGTCCTCCTGTCCCCAGTGAAAATCCGACTGTTTCCTCAATGAATCTAGTGGTCTCGCTATTTTACCAAAATCTTTTATGAACTTACAATAGTAGCCTGCAACCCCAAGGAAACTGGCTACTTCTTTTGCATTCTTCTGTTGGGGAAATTCTTTAATTACTGCTACTTTATCTGCACAAAGCTTAAGGCCTTCAGATGTTACAATGTGCCCCAAAAATTCAACTTCTTGCTGAAAGAATTTACATTTGGTGACATTAATTTTCATACCATGTCGCTTTAAAGCTTCTAAGACTTCGATAATGTTCTTCTTATGTTCTTCTGCTGTAGCCCCTATTATGATTATGTCATCTAAGTATACAAACATGCTATACCCCTAATAGCGAAGCTAATACTGACACCATAACGCATGAGAAATGCTACTCTCGTCTATAGGTATTTGATGATAACCTGACTTTAAATCCAAGGTGGTGAAGAATTTACTATCTCTGACCTTAATCAACAATTTTTCGATCGAGGACAATGGGAATGCATTGTCTTTTGTGATACTATTCAACTTTCTATAATCAACACATAGCCTAAGAGAACCATCCTTCTTTTTAACCATCATGATTGGTGAGGCCCAGGGAGATTCACTTTCCCTAATTGTCCCTTGCTCCCTTAATTTATTAATTTCGTTCTCCACTTCCCGCTGATAACAAACTGGAATTCTATACAGCTTAGATCTTAGGGTGGTTGGTCCCCGGTTTCTATAACAAAAGGAAAACTATTTATTCTGCCTGGGGTTTCATCGCCAATTGCGATTACACTTAGATAACTTTCTATAATTTCCTTGACAATATTTTGATAAGTAACAGGGATAGACCAACCAGCTGTTCACAGGTGTCTACCTAGACGGTCTTCACCGTGACCCTGACACGTGCTACTCAAGGCTGCGAGTGTGTGAGAAGCATCTGCTATTGCACACAGTTCTTCATTGGAGGGGTGGGTAGAACTCTCGGCTAGCACGCTGTTGGCCCAGCGTTCGAATCTCTGACTGGCCAATGAAGAATTAGAGGAATTTATTTCTGGTGATGGAAATTCATTTCTCATTATAATGTGGTTCGGATTCCACAATACGCTGTAGATCCCGTTGCTAGGTAACCAGTTGGTTCTTAGGCACATAAAATAAATCTAATTCTTTGGGCCAGCCCTAGGAGAGCTGTTAATCAGCTCAGTGGTCTGGTTAAACTAAGATACACTTAACTTAAGGTTCAATGTTGCATATCGACCCACTGTCTAATATAATGCGCTGATTTCTAATGTTAATAAATAGCACATTAACCTCGCCGTGTATTACTTAGCTCAGATCTGGAATGATAAAATCCTCCCATTTCTGATGGGGTCTGGTGGCGCCATCCAGTAAGTTCCATGCGGCGGTCATGGTGAGGGACGAGACGGTCTGGGGTGGTGCCACATCGCCCGCCTCTGGGGCGGCGGGCTCTTCCCCCCAACCACCCTTCAATCTTAGGGAGACTCTTAGGCACCTTGGTCTCTCCCCCTCTGTGGGGATTCGTTGTC
>NC_089769.1:25831967-25841967 GCF_040412425.1 Macrobrachium rosenbergii
TCATCCCTCTTCAAAGATAAAATGAGTGCTCTCTCTCGCATTCCCATTTCTTGTGCAGTTAGGTACACAGCTGTGCAAACATAACCACAGGATGATCTTATCTGATCTGGTCACCAAAATAACCCCTTTACAGAATCTGAGATTCCCAACATCTCCCACAAAACATAACACATATAAGCATTGCACAATACACACATTACAAAATCACCTCATTACACTTCACAACACATGAAAATCTGAAAGAAAAATCATATAAAAATACAGACAACATATACTTTTAAAAATAGAACACATTTTATTTTACAGAATATTACATTTTATATATATATATATATATATATATATATATATATATATATATATATATATATGTGTGTGTGTGTGTGTGTGTGTGTGTGTGTGTGTGTGTGTTTGTGTGATTGTAATCATACAAAGACGTGATTTATGTATTTCACATCAACCCACAGGTGAAGAAATAAGAGACTGGTTTCTAACAGGTTTCGATTTTATTTTTAATCCATTTAAAAGGGAGGGTTGATATAGCGGTAGAAATCACAATATATATGCTAGGGGCACAGTACAGACAAGCATACAAATCGTTGGAGACTGAAAATCCACACCTGATGTGTGTCCAAGGGAGGGGCGACAAAATTAATTAGTTCTATGGTCAGGTACTATGTTCAAAAATATGATCATCCTACTTCCATACTTATCTATTACCTTTATTAAAATTTAATCATTTTACAAAATTTTTATTAAATTATAGGATCAAATTTATACATGCCTTAAATACCGATACACTACCCAGTGCTAACAGCCTCGTAACATTTGTCAGTTAAGGATTGATTCCTCCAGTAATCTTCACAAATATTAGTGGTCAGACTCCCCTACTTTAGTCTTTCGGTTTTTAAGCTTCCAAATTTCTAAATTTCTCAGATATTACATCCACATAGTACTTGAAGTGACAAAGATTAATCAGTTGCCTGATAAGACTTAAATAGCATTGGGCATTTCATATTCTTTTAACAATTTATTATAACTCCCAAGTTTATATATAACAGTTTGGTTTAAGATCCTATACAGGGTTCCCGCCATTTAAAATATTCTCAATAATTCACGTCCTTTCCAAAACAGTTTCATTTATAAATTCAATGGCAACCATATCCAGTTCATCTATCAGTATCTGCTCTGACAAAAATTCTTGCATGATTCCACAGTTAAAGCTTACAGTAGAATAAACGTACTTATGATTTACTCTTTTATTGAAAAGTGTATACAACTTTTTAAACATTTAATAAATTATTACACTAATTAGACCAACCCATTAACGAACCAATTCTTGTAGCTCCCCTACTTTAAGGAAGAGTTTTTAATTTGTTCACATAAACTAAGCAGCCTGGGTTTGACCCGATAAGTTTATGTAATACCAGTTATGTATTTCATTTTTCACTTTAGACAAGGACTACCCCAAGAATAATAAATATTCCATTTTGATACCACTGGCAATTACAGAGGTAGTTGTTACCCAGATAAGAGTTGTGTTTTTAAATGTTTTCAAAGCACTTTGTTTTTGTTTCCCTGCTTTTCATTCTAGAACCATTTAGGTTTCAAAAACTATTAAGAGACTCCAGGTATACAAAACTCCCCCATCAGTCTCTAAACAGTCTGAAGCTTCATGGTAGTACCCACCACCCTCTAATATGATCATCCATGTTTCACAGCATATTACAGTATCTCAAGTCCCCTAGAAAGACCTAGTCCCATCCTACATCAATTACATCTATCGAAACTATCCAAATGTATAACCTTTAAACATCCCACATCCCAATAAACTTGCTTCGTGTCTACTTAACTTAGTTCTAACGGCTAGAAAGAAAAATAGGAGAAAATTTGTAAATCACAAAAATATTTTTCTATTTCTGTTGTCATACATCAACTGGAAAACTATTGAAGTTTTAGCAATTAGAAGCTCACGAACTGTCCTTTGTCAACACTAATTAGGTCTTAAGGATCCAATTTCTCAAATTAAAACATACTTGTAAGGAGCTGAGTACGAAGAATTCTGGACAATCTGATTAATTAATAAATAAGAGATTTCTCAAGTTAATGCCGAAAAACTTTAAGCATCTTATGACAATTATGGGTTCTGTGGTTTTCTAGTCAGTTGAGCGCCCAAAACGTGGATCAAGTAACGAAGCAGTGTCAGCAACAAGGTTAATTAATCGAAACTCTCTATTTTGTTGTTGATGGCAATCTCCTTCGGTAAAGTTGAAACAAACTGCAGATTGTGGCAAAATGTCTATTTCAAATACTAATTTTTAAAAGCTAGGTATCAATAAACGATTATTAAACGTATAGAGTGATTGAAGTGGTAATTCATGCAAGGCCTTAAAGCAGGACCATTATAAGAGCCAAAAATGGCTTATGAACTAGTTCGAGGCTTTGATCATTTTTTTTTTATTTTGGATTCACTTGTAAGAACTAGCAGGCCGATAAATAAATCTTTAGGGTTATATAAATTTGATAAAATGAAGAGAATTTTTAGAAAAAATTCACTTTCTTACTGCTAATTACAGTTGATAAACCTATATCTTGTTTAATTATTAGATCTATATACCTTATTCACACCACTCTCCATTATTACTGAAAATTTATGAATGATTTCTTTTGGGGTTTGAGAAGTTGAGTTTAAACAAAAAAGTTAAACAAGATTTAGTTTTTTTTTTATAATAGTTACCATACTCTGTCAAAAGTTAAACAGCGACCAAAATCCTTCCAAACCAAAAAGTACGAAACAAAGAATATTTAGAGGACAATTCGATCAAGCATCCTCGCAGCGGAAAGGGGGTTCACCCTTCGCCTAAAATAAGCGGGAGTACTACAAAAAGAAGTAATTCCGTTTCAAAATTTACTCATCTCCTAACATTAATCCATGGATAATAATGTCAATCAAAAAAATTACAAATTGCAAAAAATTTTTAAACCTCCTTGCAATGCAGAAAAAATGAGTTCGAAATGTAATTTAAACACTAAACCGTTACTGAAAACCGGAAGACTACATAAATAAAACTTGCCAGAAACTGTTTTTGATTAGCCTCGATTCAAAGGGAAATCGAGACACATCCAAGCACAGAAAATCGGGAACCACTCCATATGACCAGCCATGTCGTAATACTCAGGGAAAATCGTAAGGACGGCGAAAGCCTTGAAGGTAAATCCCTTCGGCTATGGACACTCAGAGGACAGGGAAGGACAGTCGCTCCTGACACTGATAAAATAAACAAGATTTTCCATTTCTTATTTCATAGATAATGGTTTTATTATTTTCGTGAATACTTGTAGTAAATTCAATTTGGATTACTGTGTGGTCATGGCTGGGTTAAATCTTAAAAGCTATATATATATATATATATATATATATATATATATATATATATATATATATGTGTGTGTGTGTGTGTGTGTGTGTGTGTGTGTGCGTGTGTGTGTGTGTAGCTGAATCACGAAAATAAGGAACGTGATGAATATATAAATAAAGACAAAATCCACGAAGGAAAGAGAAACAACAGAGTGCCGCAAAGCCTTTCGACATTGGTTCTTTGCTTAGCAGTCTGCTAAGTAAAGGGCTAACGTCGAAAGGCCTTGTAGCATTCCGTTGTTTCTCTTTCCTTCGTGGATTTTGTCTTTATATATATACATACATATATATATATATATATATATATATATATATATATATATATATATATATATATATATATATATATATATATATATATATATATATATATAAATGTGTGTGTGTGTGTGTGTGGTGTGTGTGTGTGTGTGCATATATATGCATGCGTGTGTGTAGAGGGAGAGGATACTTGATACTCGAATATGGGCTTTATAAAATGCATATTTATCAGAGTTGTAAAAAAAAATTGTGGAGCCATTAACAGTTTTTTGTGTGCAGTTCTTTTTCCCAGTGAGCTTGGATATGCGGAGAATCCACAAGTATCATTTAATATGTGTTGTTTTCCTTTGTTTGGCGGAGACAACCTTCATTATAAGAAAGAATATTGGTGGATGGAAAAAATTAAATCTAGAACGTTTCGTCGACGAATTATGGTTCAAGGCGCTGAGACCAAACTGAATGTTGTGAAAACTCGTCTCTTGCGTGTGCACATTTACTTATTTCGCTTTTTTTTTGTTGGGGATAATTTAAGGAAAGAGACAAACCTTTCAGTAACATCCAGTCAAGCGAAGCTCCATACATAATAACTATTTACAAGACTAATCCTTTCACCTGTCGTTCAAATCTACCTAACTTCGCCCTTGATAAGCATAGCTGAGTAAATAGATAAATGGGAAAATAATAATCTCTATTAATCATATTCGACAGTGATGCCTAAGGCTGTGTGCACAACCAAAAGCATATCTTATTGCCAAGAATGACGACGATTTTTATAAATTCGTTATTTCTGCGCTAATCATTATGATGTAATATGAAAAGAAGAGTTCTACTTTGAGCTGCATAAGTCTTCCTAACTAACGACAATTCTGATAAAGCAAACACGAATTCCTCTTTCAACCTATAGAAAAACACAAGCAAGGTTTGCTAAAAAAATACCCTGGTTCCCAAGTTAGCGCGAGAGAATACTGTTCATCAAGATTTTACCCTTGGTGCTTTCTCCTTCCCAAAAGCGTCTGCTATAAACATCAATCAACAAATTCCATTCGCCATTCCGTGTTGGATTCCCTCATCCTGGAAATTCCAGAAGAGGAATCTCAAGCGCTTTAGACACTGGTGTTTTAGGAGTTCAACGTTGCTGCTGGAATTCTCTTTAGCCGAGATAACAGCCTTCCAGAAATACACCGATGCTCTCTCGGAATGAAGTTCGTATATCAGGGTTCAATTAATTCAGTGATTACCTCTCGTTGTTTAATCTACGGTATTATCAAATACGCACCTTGAAAAATACAGAGAACATTTTGGAAACTTCTGGAGAAATCCCTCTTGAAAAAAAAAATACTTTGTGAACTCGAAAATGTGTTCTTCTTGAGCTGTTAGCAAGTTTAGCGAAAGGATTTGAAACTAGCAAGTAATAACCCGTATCTAGAGTAGAAAGATGGAAATGGTTTTTAAGAGAAATGAAAGGCTATACAACAATGATGGTTTTACAATGGAAAGAAGAGTATGTTAGAGAAACATTGAAAGACAAAAACGAAAGATTTTGCTAGGATTCATGTCTGGAAAAACTTTCGTTGAAACAGGTTATCAAAATATCTGGAAATTAATCATAAACAGAAGTTTACTTTGCAATCTATATTTTCTTAAATATGTTTATTACAACACACAAAAGCAAAAATTTAGGCCCTGGGATCGTAAAGGTTGCCTTATCTCTGTCTTCCCGCTAGTGCAAGACAACGTGCTACCATACGGCTATCTCACTTTACAAATAGCGGCTTCGTGTTGATGTGCGTGTACACTTTTACGGTTCCAATCATAATTCTTCATTCTTTGAATCACTTGGCGGGTCTGGCGGTCTTCTTCACTACTGAAAAATCTCTCATCCTGCCACTAATGTCTGCTCTGACTGGAAATTCTCAAAATGCTAAATCTGGATTGAAACAGTGCACAATATAACGACACATGGGTACCCAAAAGTGAGGCGGCTTGGGAAACTTATCGGCTAATTCGTTTTTATTTTTGCAAAATAAACACTTGTCGACCTCCCGCCATGTTATAAAGACACTTCGGCAACTCATCGCACTCGCGCATCAAAATCTGTTTGAATACAAATCAACGACTTATTGGTTCCTTTAACCAGCACTTCATACGTTTATTAACATTTTCCAGAGGTTCCTTCTCCACTTACAGTCGTTGACTTACTTTCAGTCTTTTTGTGATGTACGTGAGAAAGGTTGCCGACGTGTGTTAATGACATGTTTTACTATGGGGTGGCGATGTTGGTTTTTGATCGCCTTGTAGTTTTCACTGCAGAAATAGGGTGGTGTCACTGAGACAGGTCTTTTAAGACAGTAGTTGTCCCTTGGACATGGAACAGTCCAACAACTAAGGTCTTTCCCACTGGATGCAATAGGGATTTAAGACAAAAAGAATCTTTTCTGATCAAACATACCAAAGGAAAGGCATGACAGTTTCCTCTCCTCTATATGATGGAATATGAAGTTAAATGAACATAAAAATAAATCCTGGGCTTTTTAGATCCCTCAATGTACACACAGAACACGCACACATCTATTCATTGCCCCCATCGATGTCTGCTTTGGCCCCGTTATCTGAGGTATCCATTGTATCTCTGTTGATCTGAGCATTGAATTTTGTATGTGATGCCTAGTCCGCTGTAGTAGATCTTACAAAGGACGGGTGAAGTCAAAAGCCTTGTGACCTCATCCCAAAGAGATAGCTGGTAAACACCCTCCGAGGACACTTGTTGTGACTCGGATTTAAACCGTCAGGTTCTTCCTAGTTCTTGAAAAAGGAGTTCCACACCAACAGTTGGGAAGAAGGTAATGAATATATAAAGGAAGCTCATACAATAATATAGTGCATTTTTTTTTACAATATTATATACAGAGAAAAAATGCTGCATTCACGCAACCTAACACACGTAATACCAAGAGAGTAAAGTAGGTGAAGATATGTATAAAGTTATGAGTAACTTGTGAATTATCCCTCGAGGCAGGGGCGTTGATGGCTGATCCGTAGGATACAGATCATTTCATCCCTGGAAGGACAGCAGTTCTTGGTACAGTACCGAAGCTTCTTAATGTTGCGTAGATACTTTGACACACCAAAATCGTCTGAAGGTGGGTCTCTCATTGGAAAGTAAAATGTAAAAGTCTGTCTGTCTCTCTCTCTCTCTCTCTCTCTCTCTCTCTCTCTCTCTCTCTCTCTCTCTCTCTCTCTCTCAGGTGGCTGCCTTTCCTTATTCAGAGCCTTGACATTTCCGCTTGCTGACTGGGATGACTGCAAAAAGTAAACCGGTGAAACAATAAACAGATAAAAACATTTAAGAAATCCTGAATATGATGAGTAATTTAAACTTGATGCCCAGAAAAAATAAACCAATAAAACAACAAATAGATCAAAAGCCATAGAAGACGCTAAGTACGAAGTAATTTAAATGGGATTCCCAGCAAATTTTAAACAATTAAAAAAAAAAAGACCAAGTTTTGAAAAATGGTAAGTATGATAAGTAATTTGAATTTTCATAATGTCTTAACAATTAAGGAACAAAAAGTAATTATCATTAACCAGCAAGCTAATTAAATAAATTGGTACCTCGGAAGTTTATAGAAGAGATCCTTAAAGCCGTACATTCCGTTCATTGGAAATGATACAGGTAAGATTTACTAACATTCAAGCAGGAAGGGAATTTCATGGATGAGAAAATTTAATAAAGTTTTGTAATAAAATCTGAAAGAAGTTTAACGAAACGTAATCTATGCCATCTGGGATCTCTCTCTCTCTCTCTCTCTCTCTCTCTCTCTCTCTCTCTCTCTCTCTCTCTCTCTCTCTCTCTCTCGTATTTCTTGTGAGGCCCAGAAGATATGTCACGTAATCTTGCTGGAACAGTCACCAAGTGGTTCAATCTCATTTCATTCAAACTGGAATGCTAAAGGATTCCCCCTCTTGTCTCTCTTACGGCCTCAAATGGGACAAACCTTTCTTAGCTAAGTGGGAATGCTTTTCTTCCCTTTTGATTAAGTAAATTACTTTAACTTAATTCCTCTTTTACTAGTATTTCGTGTTGTTATATTTTCGTTTATTTTCTTTATACATTTTTACCATTCTGTACTCACACCTGTACTGTGGAGGCCTCTGAAAGGCTTCTGCAAGACTACCAAACAGTAGAAGTCAAGTAACGTACTTGATACTTTATATTGATGTTCACTAATTTCCATCATGAAAACTGTGAGTTTGACGCCTCTGAAGTGACTACCGAATATCGATCATTTTTTGATAGTGAGAGTACTTTCTTCTGTGCAGTTCATAACAGCATAAAGTGTCGATGTATAAGCACTATTTTCTTACAATTCTCATTTCTTTCCACGGAAAGCAGGTATGTCAGTGTTTTGCTGGCCTTTATTCTGGCTTTAATTATGCAGGTGAATCGTTAAGTACTCACTAGCGTTCGGTGTTTCTCCCGTCTGTGTGTGTGTGTGTGTGTGTGTGTCAGAAAGAGACAGACGGGCAGGCAGTCATAGAAAGAATAGATATTGCCCGTCATAGAAAGAACAAATATTTCATAAATAGTAAAACATTTATTTGGTGCAATCCCAAAGCGTAAATTCCTGTCACGCAAATTCTATACGCGAAGAAAGCAGAAGAGATCTTTTTTCTTGCAAATGGTAGCAATGTCTCCTTTTTCGTCTTCTCGTGACACTAACAATGGGAGACTGAAAGAGACAGGCACCGGAACATGCTTGGTAGAGCAGTTCTAAAAGAAGTTTATGCTTCATGTACAAGCATTCACTATAAAGAGAAGTAAAGGCAGGAGACAGATTCTTTTGCCTAGCGCAATTCTTGCATGGATAAAACTTCACCTGACAAATGTTTATTTAGATATGACTGTTCATCCACTTTAGCAGGTTCCATTTCCTTCAACTTGCAGGCCGCGTAATTTAATGATATTTTTTTTTCATTTCTCACGTCCACTATTGCTTATTAATTCAGTGATGACATGAATATACTGTAAATAAAATTTTTCTGATGAACTGGATTTTACACAACAAAATTAGCCTACGGCATCTAAATATCAATGCTTTATATTTGCTCCCAAGACATGACATTCGGTGAGACTTTACAAGGATGAATGAAAATATAAAGCAGTCAAAAGTTTTTTGATACTCTTTAGTAGGTAAACATTTGGAATGCATAATTATTTTCTTCTCCAAGTTTTGTGATTGGCTGTGTATTGGCTGAATTGTGTCAATAAGAATATTTCCTTTTTTATACTTAACTTTGGTTATGAAAATTCCCTTGTTCAGGTCTTTCTGGCGTGGCTGAACTGAAGCCTGGCCTTGCAGACCATTTTGATAAAATGTATGACCTGATTTTTCTACTTAAAACTTTAGCTTTGAGCAAAGACAGAGTTTCTTGATCAACAATTCCATGAGCCTTCCTTTATCTGCCACTACAGAATTTCAGAGACACAGGTATGACTTTCCTGAAAAAGGCTTTTGAAGAAATCATTGATTAAATACGAAAGGATGAATGAAAAGATAAACAGTGCTAATATAACTGAAGTTTTTAACCTTTATAGTCTGTGTGTGATTAACAATTATGAAAAAAAAGTGTTTGATACAATCTCTCAAACTTTTTTCTTTCCTTGCTGTCTTTCAGTCCCCGACACCGAGAGAGGTTAATAGAACTGCCTGTTTGCTGGCCCATATCTATAGCACTGTAAAATAATATATAGTGAGTGTACAGGTATAATGGTGTCTGAACTATTAATACTGGCCTTGAAATCTCATTTTGAGAAAATTAATCACTCTATTAGGGATTTAAGTTCATCCAGCCTCTAGAAAAGAAGCCAATCCAGAGTAATGATCTGCCATAGCGCGATGATTCTTGTAGATGGTATCACGTACAACACAATTTCACACACACACATATATTTCCTATATACTTATTGTCAGTGAAGACTTATCATTAGATTAAATACGAATGGCGCTGCTATGAGGCTTTGTTTTTATTTTCAGATACATACAGTGCATTAATATAATTATGTGTGTTTAATATTTATAGTCTATGTGTGATTGCATATGAAAAAAGTGAATTATATACATGATTTATGATATATAGGCCTTTATTCGTATACACTCACCTTCACGAATGTCACCATGTTCAAGAAATCTTTATCTAGTCGCTCCTCTTGACTGCGATGCCTGTTCAGTAATATCAAAAGTCTTATCCGATTTTCTTGTTATTTCCACTTGGCCTGAAACCCATCAAGAAAATTAGTTTCTGCTCTTTCCTATTAGA